>NW_025534166.1:0-259267 GCF_020615455.1 Coregonus clupeaformis | reverse complement strand
GTTCAGTACTGTATGGATTGTTAAAGGGGCAATCTGTGATTGGTGCATGCATTTTTGACTTTTAAATTATTGATACTTTATACTCCATTTACATCGAAAATCATTTTGTGAAGTCAGCGGGTAAATATCTTTCCACACTGGGAGCTGTCTCCCAAGCTGGTCTCACTTGCTCAGAGGAAGAGATAATTGATCATTTTTCTGGATAGCCAGAAAATGTGACACGTGACTACCTATGCAAATGTTGGGGTCTGAAACCTGACAGTTCAAGTCAGGTCCGCTGAGAGAATGGAAACAGACAGCAGACAGATGGGGCTTTCTGGCGCTATGAGGCACGGGACCCTATGAAATTCACGGAGCGCTTTGTACACAAAATGTAACTGGGATCCAGAACTTCACATCTAAGAGTTTAAAAGCAGAGGAGAAGTCCACATAAGAGAGAGTTGTAGCCAATGATTCTTGATGAATATAACTTCTAAATGCCCAACAACTTTAGTTCAACGGTCATCAACCCCATTCAACCCCATCAGAACATGTTTAACTCTATGGTGTGGGATAGAGGAGTTAGTGAGCTGATTTTGGTCAATTCTGAATTCAACTCAGGATAACCGTTGAAGGTTGCTTACCTGTTAGCCTTGTACGTTTCTATGGCAACAAATCCTTCAGCTCCAAACCTGCTGACTCCACTTTATCCTGAATCAAGTGTCTGAGCTGTGAGTTGAGGACCAATCAAATCGTGGGCCTCTGTAGCTCAATTGGTAGAGCACGGCGCTTGTAACGCCCAGGGTAGTGGGTTCGATCCCCGGGACCACCCATACGTAAAAATTAATGCACACATGACTGTAAGTCGCTTTGGATAAAAGCGTCTGCTAAATGGCATATTATTATAATATTATTATTAGGCGATTCCACGTCAGGACAGCCCAAAAACAACATAGAAACTTCATTTGGAGGAAGGATGTTTGACATGCTTTTTACATTTTACAATATCTATATGTTTACCATCTGTTTGATGTTCTCGTTCATACAGGAGAGAGAGACGTGACTATCGTGGATCCTCTGGGGAGCCTCAACAACATCCTGATGCTGACGAGGCAGAGAAGAGTCTCTCCAGATCAGAACACCAGATGGTACAGCTTGGTCTGGTCTAGCATACAGCTTGCTCTATCAGGGTCTGGGCTGGGTTTCTGTAAAGCACTTTATGACAACAGTGACATTAGCATCCATAATGATATGTGTCTGTGTCCCCTCTTTATGGTTACCAGGACAACGCTAGCCCTTCCGCCCTCCCAGAGTCCCCGTGTCGTACCTCTCCCAGTAGCACCTTACTGCTGGGTCTGAAGAGGTTGTCTGTGCGGCTGGTGGACTGCAGGAAAACAACGGGGCTGAGTGGAACTGTGAGAGGAGGAGAAGAGAAGAAAGGAGCAGATTTGACTCATCAAAGTAAGTGCTGTAGTTTAGTTTGAACAAATAAAATAGATCTGCCCACTGGTATCTGTTACCAGGACAACCAGCAGAGTTCTGTTAGTTGACATGAAGATAGACTGGTATCTGTTACCAGGACAACCAGCAGAGTTCTGTTAGTTGACATGAATATATACTGGTATCTGTTACCAGGACAACCAGCAGAGTTCTGTTAGTTGACATGAAGATAGACTGGTATCTGTTACCAGGACAACCAGCAGAGTTCTGTTAGTTGACATGAATATATACTGGTATCTGTTACCAGGACAACCAGCAGAGTTCTGTTAGTTGACATGAATATATACTGGTATCTGTTACCAGGACAACCAGCAGAGTTCTGTTAGTTGACATGAAGATAGACTGGTATCTGTTACCAGGACAACCAGCAGAGTTCTGTTAGTTGACATGAATATATACTGGTATATGTTACCAGGACAACCAGCAGAGTTCTGTTAGTTGACATTAATATATACTGGTATCTGTTACCAGGACAACCAGCAGAGTTCTGTTAGTTGACATGAATATATACTGGTATCTGTTACCAGGACAACCAGCAGAGTTCTGTTAGTTGACATGAATATATACTGGTATCTGTTACCAGGACAACCAGCAGAGTTCTGTTAGTTGACATGAAGATAGACTGGTATCTGTTACCAGGACAACCAGCAGAGTTCTGTTAGTTGACATGAATATATACTGGTATCTGTTACCAGGATAACCAGCAGAGTTATGTTAGTTGACATTAATATATACTGGTATCTGTTACCAGGACAACCAGCAGAGTTCTGTTAGTTGACATGAATATATACTGGTATCTGTTACCAGGACAACCAGCAGAGTTCTGTTAGTTGACATGAATATATACTGGTATCTGTTACCAGGACAACCAGCAGAGTTCTGTTAGTTGACATGAAGATAGACTGGTATCTGTTACCAGGACAACCAGCAGAGTTCTGTTAGTTGACATGAAGATAGACTGGTATCTGTTACCAGGACAACCAGCAGAGTTCTGTTAGTTGACATGAATATATACTGGTATCTGTTACCAGGACAACCAGCAGAGTTCTGTTAGTTGACATTAATATATACTGGTATCTGTTACCAGGACAACCAGCAGAGTTCTGTTAGTTGACATGAATATATACTGGTATCTGTTACCAGGACAACCAGCAGAGTTCTGTTAGTTGACATGAATATATACTGGTATCTGTTACCAGGACAACCAGCAGAGTTCTGTTAGTTGACATGAAGATAGACTGGTATCTGTTACCAGGACAACCAGCAGAGTTCTGTTAGTTGACATGAATATATACTGGTATCTGTTACCAGGATAACCAGCAGAGTTATGTTAGTTGACATGAATATATACTGGTATCTGTTACCAGGACAACCAGCAGAGTTCTGTTAGTTGACATGAATATATACTGGTATCTGTTACCAGGACAACCAGCAGAGTTCTGTTAGTTGAAATGAATATATACTGGTATCTGTTACCAGGACAACCAGCAGAGTTCTGTTAGTTGACATGAAGATAGACTGGTATCTGTTACC
This sequence comes from Coregonus clupeaformis, assembly GCF_020615455.1. Lineage (NCBI taxonomy): Eukaryota > Metazoa > Chordata > Actinopteri > Salmoniformes > Salmonidae > Coregonus > Coregonus clupeaformis. The sequence goes on along the minus strand of NW_025534166.1, from coordinate 256,255 downwards.
AGGACAACCAGCAGAGTTCTGTTAGTTGACATGAAGATAGACTGGTATCTGTTACCAGGACAACCAGCAGAGTTCTGTTAGTTGACATGAATATATACTGGTATCTGTTACCAGGACAACCAGCAGAGTTCTGTTAGTTGACATGAATATATACTGGTATCTGTTACCAGGACAACCAGCAGAGTTCTGTTAGTTGACATGAATATATACTGGTATCTGTTACCAGGACAACCAGCAGAGTTCTGTTAGTTGACATGAAGATAGACTGGTATCTGTTACCAGGACAACCAGCAGAGTTCTGTTAGTTGACATGAATATATACTGGTATATGTTACCAGGACAACCAGCAGAGTTCTGTTAGTTGACATTAATATATACTGGTATCTGTTACCAGGACAACCAGCAGTGTTCTGTTAGTTGACATGAATATATACTGGTATCTGTTACCAGGACAACCAGCAGAGTTCTGTTAGTTGACATGAATATATACTGGTATCTGTTACCAGGACAACCAGCAGAGTTCTGTTAGTTGACATGAAGATAGACTGGTATCTGTTACCAGGACAACCAGCAGAGTTCTGTTAGTTGACATGAATATATACTGGTATCTGTTACCAGGATAACCAGCAGAGTTATGTTAGTTGACATTAATATATACTGGTATCTGTTACCAGGACAACCAGCAGAGTTCTGTTAGTTGACATGAATATATACTGGTATCTGTTACCAGGACAACCAGCAGAGTTCTGTTAGTTGACATGAATATATACTGGTATCTGTTACCAGGACAACCAGCAGAGTTCTGTTAGTTGACATGAAGATAGACTGGTATCTGTTACCAGGACAACCAGCAGAGTTCTGTTAGTTGACATGAAGATAGACTGGTATCTGTTACCAGGACAACCAGCAGAGTTCTGTTAGTTGACATGAATATATACTGGTATCTGTTACCAGGACAACCAGCAGAGTTCTGTTAGTTGACATGAAGATAGACTGGTATCTGTTACCAGGACAACCAGCAGAGTTCTGTTAGTTGACATGAAGATAGACTGGTATCTGTTACCAGGACAACCAGCAGAGTTCTGTTAGTTGACATGAATATATACTGGTATCTGTTACCAGGACAACCAGCAGAGTTCTGTTAGTTGACATTAATATATACTGGTATCTGTTACCAGGACAACCAGCAGAGTTCTGTTAGTTGACATGAATATATACTGGTATCTGTTACCAGGACAACCAGCAGAGTTCTGTTAGTTGACATGAATATATACTGGTATCTGTTACCAGGACAACCAGCAGAGTTCTGTTAGTTGACATGAAGATAGACTGGTATCTGTTACCAGGACAACCAGCAGAGTTCTGTTAGTTGACATGAATATATACTGGTATCTGTTACCAGGATAACCAGCAGAGTTATGTTAGTTGACATGAATATATACTGGTATCTGTTACCAGGACAACCAGCAGAGTTCTGTTAGTTGACATGAATATATACTGGTATCTGTTACCAGGACAACCAGCAGAGTTCTGTTAGTTGACATGAATATATACTGGTATCTGTTACCAGGACAACCAGCAGAGTTCTGTTAGTTGACATGAAGATAGACTGGTATCTGTTACCAGGACAACCAGCAGAGTTCTGTTAGTTGACATGAAGATAGACTGGTATCTGTTACCAGGACAACCAGCAGAGTTCTGTTAGTTGACATGAATATATACTGGTATCTGTTACCAGGACAACCAGCAGAGTTCTGTTAGTTGACATGAAGATAGACTGGTATCTGTTACCAGGACAACCAGCAGAGTTCTGTTAGTTGACATGAATATATACTGGTATCTGTTACCAGGACAACCAGCAGAGTTCTGTTAGTTGACATGAATATATACTGGTATCTGTTACCAGAACAACCAGCAGAGTTCTGTTAGTTGACATGAATATAGACTGGTATCTGTTACCAGGACAACCAGCAGAGTTCTGTTAGTTGACATGAATATAGACTGGTATCTGTTACCAGAACAACCAGCAGAGTTCTGTTAGTTGACATTAATATATACTGGTATCTGTTACCAGGACAACCAGCAGAGTTCTGTTAGTTGACATGAATATATACTGGTATCTGTTACCAGGACAACCAGCAGAGTTCTGTTAGTTGACATGAATATATACTGGTATCTGTTACCAGGACAACCAGCAGAGTTCTGTTAGTTGACATGAATATATACTGGTATCTGTTACCAGAACAACCAGCAGAGTTCTGTTAGTTGACATGAATATAGATCTGCCTACTGGTATCTGTTACCAGGACAACCAGCAGAGTTCTGTTAGTTGACATGAATATAGACTGGTATCTGTTACCAGGACAACCAGCAGAGAAAATCTGGTGCTTACCGGTCTCCAAGAGAAGGAGGGTGAAAATCCAGAGAGTGTGGTGAAGGATGGTTATGGTATTACATTGATAACCAACTATTCCCAGACACCAAGACCACTCCATGGCTGTTCTAAATAATTGAAAGTTCCCCTGGAAGGGACGAATAATGAAGCACCCTATACTATTCAGGTCTGGGATTGGCCTTTAAAACGGACCAATAACATCACACTACCGTGCTATACTATTCATAATGTGACGAGATCCTGAGGCCCATTGTCGTGCCATTCATCCACCGCCATCACCTCATGTTTCAGCAGGATAATGCACGGCCCCATGTCGCAAGGATCTGTACTCAATTCCTGGAAGCTGAAACTGTCCCAGTTTTTTCCATGGCCTGCATATTCACCAGACATGTCACCCATTGAGCATGTTTGGGATGCTCTGTAATGACGTGTACGACAGCGTGTTCCAGTTTCCGCCAATATGCAGCAGCTCGAGTGGGAAAACATTCCACAGGCCACAATCAACAGCCTGATCAACTCTATGTGAAGGTGTAACGCTGCATGAGGCAAATGGTCACACCAGGTACTGACTGGTTTCCTTATATGAACTGTAACTCAGTCAAATCTTTGAAATTGTTGCATGTTGCGTTTATATTTTTGTTCAGTGGTGAAGGATGTATTGCCCGAAGGAAATAGTAAAGTTGCATTATACTGGGAAAGATGGGTTAGTCTGTGGACGTCTAAGGCTTGGAATTAAGATTAGAGTGATTGGTTGATTTGAGGATGCACTTGGAGTCCAGTACAAATAGGAGGTGGCTATAGGAGAATGCTACCATAGTGCCAACTGTAAAGTTTGGTGGATGAGGAATAATGGTCTGGGGCTGTTTGTCATGGTTCGGGCTAGGCCCCTTAGTTCCAGTGAAGGGAAATCTTAACGCTACAGCGTACAATGACATTCTAAACGATTCTGTGCTCCCAACTTTGTGGCAACAGTTTGGGGAAGGCCCTTTCCTGTTTCAGCATGACAATGCCCCTGTGCACAAAGCGAGGTTCATGAAGAAATTATTTGTTGAGATTGGTGTGGAAGAACTTGACTGGCCTGGACAGAGCCCTGATCTCAACCCCATCGAACACCTTTAGGATGAATTGGAACGCCGACTGCGAGCCAGGCCTAATCGCCCAACATCAGTGCCCGAACCTCACTAATGCTATTGTGGCTGAATGGATGCAAGTCCCCACAGCAATGTTCCATCATCCAGTGGAAAGCCTTCCCAGAAGAGTGGAGGCTGTTATAGCAGCAAAGGAGGGACCAACTCCATATTAACGCCCATGATTTTGGAATTATATTTTTCGATGAGCAGGTGGCCACATCATTTGGGTCATGTAGTGTATTTAATGTTTGACCCCATCCCTCAGCTGTATACCAAAACAGTGGCAGGGTGACACCTTTGTTGTTGTTTGAACTGCAGATTGCCTCTTTAGGTCTAGTAGCCTATCAAATAACAATAATGTACACTTAAAGTGTATCCTATACTAGTCTATTTATCCATTAGGGCTAATAAATGTATCCTATACTGACTAGTCTATTTATCCATTAGGTCTAATAAATGGATCCTATACTGACTAGTCAATTTATCCATTAGGTCTAATAAATGGATCCTATACTAGTCTATTTATCCATTAGGTCTAATAAATGGATCCTATACTGACTAGTCTATTTATCCATTAGGTCTAATAAATGGATCCTATACTGACTAGTCTATTTATCCATTAGGTCTAATAAATGGATCCTATACTAGTCTATTTATCCATTAGGTCTAATAAATGGATCCTATACTGACTAGTCTATTTATCCATTAGGTCTAATAAATGTATCCTATTCTGACTAGTCTATTTATCCATTAGGTCTAATAAATGTATCCTATACTGACTAGTCTATTTATCCATTAGGTCTAATAAATGTATCCTATACTGACTAGTCTATTTATCCATTAGGTCTAATAAATGTATCCTATACTGACTAGTCTATTTATCCATTAGGTCTAATAAATGGATCCTATACTGACTAGTCTATTTATCAATTAGGTCTAATAAATGTATCCTATACTGACTAGTCTATTTATCCATTAGGTCTAATAAATGGATCCTATACTGACTAGTCTATTTATCCATTAGGTCTAATAAATGGATCCTATACTGACTAGTCTATTTATCAATTAGGTCTAATAAATATTGCCACTCCTATTTGCCATATCTTCTATCTAAGCCTACTAGAAGTGTGCCCCCTCAGGCCTGGAGGGAAGCAAAAGTCATTCCGCTACCAAAGAATAGTAAAGCCCCCTTTACTGGCTCAAATAGCCGACCAATCAGCCTGTTACCAACCCTTAGTAACGTTTTGGGGAAAGTTGTGTTTGGCCAGATAAAATGCTATTTTACAGTAAGCAAATTGACAACAGACTTTTCAGCACACTTATAGGGAAGGGCATTCAACAAGCACAGCACGTACACAAATGACTGATGATTGGCTGAGAGAAATTGATGTTAAAAAGATTGTGGGGGCTGTTTTGTTAGACTTCAGTGCGGCTTTTGATATTATAGATCATATAGTTTGCTGATGGAATGTAATATTACTTTACTGATTACAATTTTTGACAGGTACCGTGGGGGAAAAAAGTATTTAGTCAGCCACCAATTGTGCAAGTTCTCCCACTTAAAAAGATGAGAGAGGCCTGTAATTTTCATTATAGGTACACGTCAACTATGACAGACAAATTGAGATTTTTTTTCTCCAGAAAATCACATTGTAGGATTTTTTATGAATTTATTTGCAAATTATGGTGGAAAATAAGTATTTGGTCACCTACAAACAAGCAAGATTTCTGGCTCTCACAGACCTGTAACTTCTTCTTTAAGAGGCTCCTCTGTCCTCCACTCGTTACCTGTATTAATGGCACCTGTTTGAACTTGTATCAGTATAAAAGACACCTGTCCACAACCTCAAACAGTCACACTCCAAACTCCACTATGGCCAAGACCAAAGAGCTGTCAAAGGACACCAGAAACAAAATTGTAGACCTGCACCAGGCTGGGAAGACTGAATCTGCAATAGGTAAGCAGCTTGGTTTGAAGAAATCAACTGTGGGAGCAATTATTAGGAAATGGAAGACATACAAGACCACTGATAATCTCCCTTGATCTGATGCTCCATGCAAGATCTCACCCCGTGGGGTCAAAATGATCACAAGAACGGTGAGCAAAAATCCCAGAACCACACGGGGGGACCTAGTGAATGACCTGCAGAGAGCTTGGACCAAAGTAACAAAGCCTACCATCAGTAACACACTACACCGCCAGGGACTCAAATCCTGCTGTGCCAGACGTGTCCCCCTGCTTAAGCCAGTACATGTCCAGGCCCGTCTGAAGTTTGCTAGAGTGCATTTGGATGATCCAGAAGAGGATTGGGAGAATGTCATATGGTCAGATGAAACCAAAATATAACTTTTTGGTAAAAACTCAAGTCGTCGTGTTTGGAGGACAAAGAATGCTGAATTGCATCCAAAGAGTGAAAACCTCCTTCCATCAGCAAGGGCATTGAAGATGAAACGTGGCTGGGTCTTTCAGCATGACAATGATCCCAAACACACCGCCCGGGCAACGAAGGAGTGGCTTCGTAAGAAGCATTTCAAGGTCCTGGAGTGGCCTAGCCAGTCTCCAGATCTCAACCCCATAGAAAATCTTTGGAGGGAGTTGAAAGTCTGTGTTGCCCAGCGACAGCCCCAAAACATCACTGCTCTAGAGGAGATCTGCATGGAGGAATGTGCCAAAATACCAGCAACAGTGTGTTAAAACCTTGTGAAGACTTACAGAAAACGTTTGACCTGTGTCATTGCCAACAAAGGGTATATAACAAAGTATTGAGAAACTTTTGTAATTGACCAAATACTTATTTTCTACCATAATTTGCAAATAAATTCATTAATAATCCTACAATGTGATTTTCTGGATTTTCTCATTTTGTCTCTCATAGTTGACGTGTACCTATGATGAAAATCACAGGCCTCTCTCATCTTTTTAAGTGGGAGAACTTGCACAATTGGTGGCTGACTAAATACTTTTTTCCCCACTGTAACTAGCAACTGTAACGGATTACATTTAGAAAGTAACCCAACCAATCAACCCTGCCAAGATTATTTTAAATGAATTTTTTTTTGTAAACTGGCCTCGGGTTATTGAGGGATCTGATCTGGATTAAACCTCCTAGCAAGACGTTGTGGAGGTTTCATTCAGGTCTCTGTTTAAATAAACGCTCTGTCTTTGGCAGGAGAAAGACCAGACTCAGAGGAAGCAGAGACGTCCAAACCAGCAAGACGATTCCACTGCTCCCACTGTGGAAAAGGTTTTAATCAGTTAAGGGTCCTGAAACAACATGAGAGAATACACACAGGTGAGAAGCCTTTCCAATGCTCCCAGTGTGGAAAGAGTTTTTCCTTGATAGCGAACCTGAAAAGACATGAGAGGACACACACAGGAGATAAGCCTCATCACTGCTCCCAGTGTGGAAAGAGTTTTACCCAGTTAGGACACCTGAAAGTGCATGTGAGAATACACACAGGGGAAAAGCCTCATCACTGCTCCCAGTGTGGAAAGAGTTTTAACCGGAAAGAACACCTGAAAGGGCATGAGAGAATACACACAGGGGAGAAGCCTTTCCAATGCTCCCAGTGTGGAAGTATTTTTTCCCAGTTAGGACACCTGAAAGTGCATGAGATAATACACACAGTGGAAAAGCCTCATCACTGCTCCCAGTGTGGAAAGAGTTTTAACCGGAAAGAATACCTGAAAGAGCATGAGAGAATACACACAGGGGAGAAGCCTTTCCAATGCTCCCAGTGTGGAAAGAGTTTTACCCAGTTAGCGAGCCTGAAAATACATGAGAGAATACACACAGGAGAGAAGCCTCATCACTGCTCCCAGTGTGGAAAGAGTTTTAACCTGAAAGGACAACTGAAAGAGCATGAGAGAATACACACAGGGGAGAAGCCCTACCACTGCTCCCAATGTGAAAAGAGTTTTGCCTGGTTAGCTAACCTGAGAAGACATGAGAGGACCCATACAGGAGAGAAGCCTCATTACTGCTCCCAGTGTGGAAATAGTTTTTACCAGTTAGGTCACCTGAGAAGACATGAGAATACACACAGGACATAAGGATGTATGCTGGTGAACAGTAGGACATAGGACAGATTTAGGATACTGAACAGTAGGACATAGGACAGATGTAGGATACTGAACAGTAGGACATAGGACAGATGTAGGATACTGAACAGTAGGACATAGGACAGATGTAGGATACTGAACAGTAGGACATAGGACAGATGTAGGCTGCTGAACAGTGGGACATAGGACAGATGTAGGATACTGAAAAGTAGGACATAGGACAGATGTAGGCTGAACAGTAGGACATAGGACAGATGTAGGATACTGAACAGTAGGACATAGGACAGATGTAGGAACTGAACAGTAGGACATAGGACAGATGTAGGATACTGAACAGTAGGACATAGGACAGATGTAGGATACTGAACAGTAGGACATAGGACAGATGTAGGATACTGAACAGTAGGACATAGGACAGATGTAGGCTGGTGAACAGTAGGACATAGGACAGATGTAGGATACTGAACAGTAGGACATAGGACAGATGTAGGATACTGAACAGTAGGACATAGGACAGATGTAGGATACTGAACAGTAGGACATAGGACAGATGTAGGATACTGAACAGTAGGACATAGGACAGATGTAGGCTGAACAGTGGGACATAGGACAGATGTAGGATACTGAACAGTAGGACATAGGACAGATGTAGGATACTGAACAGTAGGACTTAGGACAGATGTAGGATACTGAACAGTAGGACATAGGACAGATGTAGGTCCAATACATGTTGGATCAGTAGGCCGTAGAGCACAACTTATTCAGTTAACCAACTCATCATCAAGCTTTTCTGATTTGAATGGGCTGTGTAGTGTTAGAGGACCTGAGATGACATGAGAGAGTACAGAGGCTTTGTTCTGACTGTTGTTTTGGACTGACAACTGTTCTGATTATTCTATTTTCCTTTAAGTTGTTGAAATGTTCCGTATTGACTGACCTTCATGTCTTAAAGTAATGATGGACTTGTCATTTCTCTTTGCTTATTTGAGCTGTTCTTGCCATAGTATGGACTTGGTCTTTTACCAAATAGGGCTATCTTCTGTATATCCCCCCTTACCTTGTCACAACACAACTGATTGGCTGAAACGCATTAAGAAGGAAAGAAATTCCACAAATGAACTTTTAAGAAGGCACACCTGTTAATTGAAATGCATTGAAATACCTGTTGAAAGAATGCCAAGAGTGTGCAAAGCTGTCATCAAGGCAAAGGGTGGCTACTTTGAAGAATCTCAAATATATTTTGATTTAACACTTTTTTGGTTAATACATGATTCCATATATGTTATTTCATAGTTTTGATGTCTTCACTATTATTCTACAATGTAGAAAATAGTAAAAATAAAGAAAAACCTTGAATGAGTAGGTGTTCTAAAACTTTTGACTGGTACTGTATATGAAAATGTTCTAAAATGTTTGCCCGGTAGTGTGTGTGTGTGTATATATATATATATATATATATATACAGTTGAAGTCAGAAGTTTAAATACACTTAGGTTGGAGTCATTAAAACTCGTTTTTCAACCACTCCACACATTTCTTGTTAACAAACTATAGTTTTGGCAAGTCGGTTAGGACATCTACTTTGTACATGACACAAGTCATTTTTCCAACAATTGTTTACAGACAGATTATTTCACCTATAATTCATTTGTATCACAATTCCAGTGGGTCAGAAGTTTACATGCACTAAGTTGACTGTGCCTTTAAACAGCTTGGAAAATTCCAGAAAATGATGTCATGGCTTTAGAAGCTTCTAATAGGCTAATTGACATAATTTGTGTCAATTTGGAGATGTACCTGTGGATGTATTTCAAGGCCTACCTTCAAACTAAGTGCCTCTTTGCTTGACATCATGGGAAAATGAAAAGAAATCAGCCAAGACCTCAGAAAATAAATGGTAGACCTCCACAAGTCTGGTTCATCCTTGGGAGCAATTTCCAAATGGCTGATGGTACCACGTTCATCTGTATAAACAATAGTACACAAGTATAAACACCATGGGACCACGCAGCCGTCATACCGCTCAGGAAGGAGACGCTTTTTATCTCCTAGAGATTAACGTACTTTAGTGCGAAAAGTGCAAATCAATCCCAGAACAACAACAAAGGACCTTGTGAAGATGCTGGAGGAAACAGGTACAAAAGTATCTATATCCACAGTAAAACTAGTCCTATATCGACATAACCTGAAAGGCCGCTCAGCAAGGAAGAAGCCTCTGCTCCAAAACCGCCATAAAAAAGCCAGACTACGGTTTGCAACTGCACGTGGGGACAAAAATCTTACTTTTTGGAGAAATGTCCTCTGGTCTGATAAAACAAAAAACAGAACTGTTTGGCCATAATGACCATCGTTATGTTTGGAGGAAAATGGGGGAGCCTGCAAGCCGAAGAACACCATCCCAACCGTGAAACACGTGGGTGGCAGCATCATGCTGTGGGGGTGCTTTGCTGCAGGAGGGACTGGTGCACTTCACAAAACAGATGGTATCATGAGGAAGGAAAATTATGTGGATATATTGAAGCAACATCTCAAGACATCAGTAAGGAAGTTAAAGCTTGGTCACAAATGGTTCTTCCAAATGGACAATGACCCCAAGCATACTTCCAAAGTTGTTGCAAAATGGCTTAAGGACAACAAAATCAAGGTATTGGAGAGGCCATCACAAAGCCCTGACCTCAATCCTATAGAAAATGTGTGGGCAGAACTGAAAAAGCGTTTGCGAGCAAGGAGGCCTACAAACCTGACTCAGTTACACCAGCTCTGTCATGAGGAATGGGCCAAAATTCACCCAACTTATTGTGGGAAGCTTGTGGAAGGCTACCCGAAACGTTTGACCCAAGTTAAACCATTTTAAAGGCAATGCTACCAAAAAACTAATTGAGTGTATATAAACTTCTGACCCACTGGGAATGTGATGAAAGAAATAAAAGCTTAAATAAATCACTCTCTCTACTATTATCATCCATCCATCCATTGATTCTTGAAGAATATAACTTCTAAATGCCTCATGAGTTCAACTGTTACACTCCATGAGAACCCAAAATGTAAGCTTGTTTTTCTCCAATGTTTGTAAACATTGTAAATGTAAACAAACACTATATAGCCTCATAACATGTTTAAAACAATAATGTTGATATCATGGATGGTCAGTCCTTGCATCCATAGCTCTGTCTATTCATCTTACATTACATTTCTCCCATCCCTCAGCTGTTTACCAAAACAGAGGCAGGGTCGACCGTTTTGTTATTGTTTCATCTGTGGATTTTGCCCTTTAAACAGCTGCATAGTATCAAGATATCAAAGTGTCCCCAACACAAAGGTAAACAATAGGCCTGTAGTAAATGCAGCATTTTGTCTTTCACATGTAAATAGTACTTTTTCAGTAGTGCTCAAAAGCATGCAGCGTTCTAAGGCGTCACTACTGATCCCGGTTCGATCCCAGCCGGCCGTGAACCGGGATGACCCATGATGCGGTGCCCAGTTGGCCCAGCGTCGTCCGGCTCAGGGGAGGGTTTGGCCGGCCCGGGTTTGTCCTTGTCCCAGCGCACTCTAGCTACTCCTGTGGCAGGCCGGGCGCAAGATGTACAGTGTTTCCTCCGACACATTGGTGCTGCTGGCTTCTGGGTTAAGCGAGCATTGTGTCAAGAAGCAGTGCGGCTCTCGACCTTCGTGGTCTGTGAGAGCCAGAAATCTTGCTTGTTTGTAGGTGACCAAATACTTATTTTCCACCATAATTTGCAAATAAATTCATTAAAAATCCTACAATGTGATTTTCTGGATTTTTTTCTAATTTTGTCTGTCATAGTTGACGTGTACCTATTTATAATTACAGGCCTCTCTCATCTTTTTAAGTGGGAGAACTTGCACAATTGGTGGCTGACTAAATAATTTTTTTCCCCACTGTATGTATTGGCAATAATTCATTTCCAATAGGGAGGCATGGAATAATTACAAATGTATATTTTGTCAGGCTGGATGTTTGAAATATGAGTAGGTGATTTGAGTCATGCTTCTTCAGTAGTGGAATAAAGACAATTAGCACTTGAATATTGTCAAGAAATACTGGAGTGATGTAAGATTGTTAATAAAATTGTTCATAGACGCTGCGTCAATGTTTATAGGCTGCAAGTACGTTGAATGAAGTTGTTTTCAAGTCGTTGAAACAACGACCTGAGAAATCTCTTCAACTTTCACTTTCAACCAAAACCGAACATAGATTGGACCTCGAGCATAGTCTTCTTTTCAACAACATTTTGCAAGGTGGGATAGCCCAATGTCAAAACACAGTTTTAACGTGTCCAAATCAATAACCAATATGCAGAGTTGTGGAGGTTTCATTCAGGTCTCTGTTTAAATAAACGCTCTGTCTTTGGCAGGAGAAAGACCAGATTCAGAGGAACCAGAGACGTCCAAACCAGCAAGACGATTCCACTGCTCCCACTGTGGAAAAGGTTTTAATCAGTTAGGGGACCTGAAACGACATGAGAGAATACACACAGGGGAGAAGCCTTTCCAATGCTCCCAGTGTGGAAATAGTTTTTCCTTGTTAGCGAGCCTGAAAATACATGAGAGGATACACACAGGGGAAAAGCCTCATCACTGCTCCCAGTGTGGAAAGAGTTTTACCCAGTTAGGACACCTGAAAGTGCATGGGAGAATACACACAGGGGAAAAGCCTCATCACTGCTCCCACTGTGGAAAGGGTTTTAACCAGTTAGGGGACCTCAAACGACATGAGACAATACACACAGGGGAGAAGCCTCATCACTGCTCCCAGTGTGGAAAGGGTTTTAACCAGTTAGGGGACCTGAAACGACATGAGACAATACACACAGGGGAGAAGCCTTTCCAATGCTCCCAGTGTAGAAATAGTTTTACCCAGTTAGGGAGCCTAAAAATACATGAGAGAATACACACAGGAGATAAGCCTCATCACTGCTCCCAATGTGAAAAGAGTTTTGCCTGGTTAGGTCACATGAGAAGACATGAGAGGACGCACACAGGAGATAAGGATGTAGGCTGCTGAACAGTGGGACATAGGACAGATGTAGACTGAACAGTAGGACATAGGACAGTTGTAGACTGAACAGTAGGACATAGGACAGATGTAGGCTGAACAGTAGGACATAGGACAGATGTAGGTCCAATACATGGTGGATCAGTAGGCCGTAGAGACTCTGAATGTGTCTTGTGTATTGACTTTCCAGTGTTTTCCGTACTGAAGTAGAGTGATGGAGTGCTGCATCAGATGACCTGGCCTCCACAATCACTCGACCTGAACCTCTATTGAGATGGTTTGGGATGAGTTGGACCGCAGAGTGAAGGAAACAAAGCCAACAAGTGCTCAGCATATGTGGGAACTCCTTCAAGACTGTTGGAAAATAATTCCTCATGAAGCTGGTTGAGAGAATGCCAAGCTGTCATCAAGGCAAAGGGTGGCCATTTTGAAGAATGTAAATATAAAATATATATTGATTTGTTTAACACTTTTTGGTTACTACATGATTCCATATGTGTTTTTTCATATTGTTGATGTCTTCACCATTATTCAACAATGTATAAAATAGTAAAAATGAAGAAAAACCCTTGAATGAGTAGGTGTGTCCATACATTGACTGATACTGTACATCTACATGATGTATCGTTACACAATGTAGGCGCAGTATAGACCCAACTGCATATCTTGATATTGTTGTAACCTTATGTTTAAAATACTCACTCATTAAAAATCTGTAATGATCAACACATGATTCTCTTTGTACTTTTACATATATTTTATTTATTTTAATAAAATGCATGAAAAACAAACGTTTTGTTTGAAAATAAAATTACGATTTGACCTGACGTTATTACTAACTGCAGTCAGCAGGTGGCGATGTGGGTCTTTCAGGCAATGCTGCCATTGTGACGTATAATCTAGCGGGCAGAGGCTGCTGTCAAGAAACACTGGCATGTTTTATCATCGGACCCAGCTCTGCCAGTTTATTGTACAAAGGAGAGGTCGCAATTTACGCGACATGTTGGTCGATGCCAACTGCCAAAATGAGCCAGGCTCGTTTACGCCCTCTTCCGAACGGCAGCTATAAATGCAGAGGCTGCGCACAGTGCAACAATATGCCACCCACGTAAAAGGAAAACGGTTCCAAATAAATGGCATTATTAGGTGCTCCTCCACCCATGTCATCTCCATGATTAAATGTCCATGTGGGCTGTGGGATGTAGGTAAAACCTCTCGTTCTCTCAAACCAGAGAATTCGTGAACATAAATGTTCAACCGGAAGAAACGACAGGGATTACCCAGTCGCAGTACATTTTTAATGACCAAAAACATCACATTTCTACCTTTTTTAGATTTAGTGTCAAAGAGAAAGTCAAGATATCAGACAGACGAGGCGATATAAAGAACTCTTGAGTAAAATAGCATGTTTTGGGATTTTCCCCCTCCAGACATTATTCCCTAAAGGTAAATAAATAAATATAAATATATAAATAATTAAATATCATTAATCACAATGGTTAGTCTTTTCAAATTAACAGGACAACATTCTGAACGTATTCATATGACTACATTTATCCCAATTGGAAACATAACAAACAGCCGCGGGGAGAAGTCAAAAGATCCTAGAAGTCAGGCTATAAATGGTCAAATCCAGAATAAATATAAGCTAGCCGAATTGTTCAGTCTTGATCTATGATCAAAATAGGCTGGGACGTGTTCGGGTTCCCTTACAGAAAAAAAATGCAATCAGAGAGCAGTATAACTGCAATTACTGCGTCCAAAATACCACAGTCGACTAAAGTTACTGAACTTTTACAGCAGTTTAAAAAAAAATGCAATATTTAGTTGTAAGGGTTCGGTTTAGGCTATAGGTTATGGGGAAGAACGCAACTGCACTGAAACGAATAGCCTGATTCAATGCAATTCCCCACTCCTGAACATGTTTATAGGCATAACCTACCACTCAATTCCGGAGCATTTAAAACAACCATATTTTCTGTGGGATAATGATACTTGCACCGTGGATCATTGTTGTTTTTTATCACCATTTATAAGCCAACAACGGGTAGCCTATGCTTTTTTTTGCCATTCGCTATAACAAGGGTTAGAACTACATCGTCACACACGCCCTCAAGTTCAAGACCTGCTTTTAACCATAACACGTGAAGCCCTCCATAGAAATCGATAGCATATAGCCTAAGGAGTGCGTGGTGACAGTGATTTGCATCTATTAAAACAGGTAAACTTGTGGTAAACTGGGAACTCTGGGGGAAGAGGTCAAATCGTGACATCAGTGATTTTCAGGTCGGAAAGTCGGAGTTGTAGAAAGATTTCCGAATTGGAAATAAGAGTTGAATCACCATTGAAATAAAATTGTTCCTAGTCAGAGCTTGTTTTTTTCTGAGCGACTTTAAAGGGGAAATAAGCGATTTGCTACATCCAATTTCAAACTTTTAAATTAATGATTTATGTACCTATTGACTCTTTTTAAGAATATAAACGTATACATGCCTAATGAGCTTAGTTCAACTGCCGTACCCCCATCAGACCGTACCCCATCAGAAACCAACCTGTTTAACTCCATTGTTTGTAAACATTGTAAACACTGTTCGCCTGAAAACATGGATAAACTAGAATTTTAAATATCATCTTGCATCCATAGCTCTGTGAATTTGAGAGTGGTTGTATTTCTCCAGCCTCAGCTTTTTACCAAAACAGTGGTGGGGTATCCGCTTTGTTATTGTTTGAACTGCAGATCCCCTGTAAAGGAAAAGTCATAACAGGGTTCATTATAACAGGGTTCATTATAGCAGGGTTTATTTTAATTATTGATAAACATGCACCTGTTTGGTAACTGACTGTTAGAACTGTAAAGGCTCCGTGGATTGATGAGGAATTGAAAAACTGTACGGTTGAAAGAGACGGGGCAAAAGGAGTGGCTAATAAGTCTGGCTGCACATCTGACTGGTTGACTTACTGCAAATTGAGAGATTATGTGACTAAACTCAACAAAAAGAAGAAGAACACTGTATTATGAAGCCAAGATCAATGATATAAAGAATGATGGAAAACAAATTTGGAGTACTTTAACTGAAATATGGGTAGAATGACATTCAACTCCATCTTTCATCGAATCAGATGGCTTATTCATCACAAAACCATTTGACGTTGCAAATTATTTGAATGATTACTTAATTGGCAAAGTGGGCAAACTTAGGCAGGAAATGCCAACAAGGAACAGTGAGCCATCGTATTCATGCATAAAAAAACAAATAATGAAAGAAAAGCATTGAAAGTTTGAATTTTTGTTCCTAGTCAGAGCTTGTTTTTTTCTGAGCGACTTTAAAGGGGAAATAAGCGATTTGCTACATCCAATTTCAAACTTTTAAATTAATGATTTATGTACCTATTGACTCTTTTTAAGAATATAAACGTATACATGCCTAATGAGCTTAGTTCAACTGCCGTACCCCATCAGACCGTACCCCATCAGAAACCAACCTGTTTAACTCCATTGTTTGTAAACATTGTAAACACTGTTCGCCTGAAAACATGGATAAACTAGAATTTTAAATATCATCTTGCATCCATAGCTCTGTGAATTTGAGAGTGGTTGTATTTCTCCAGCCTCAGCTTTTTACCAAAACAGTGGTGGGGTATCCGCTTTGTTATTGTTTGAACTGCAGATCCCCTGTAAAGGAAAAGTCATAACAGGGTTCATTATAACAGGGTTCATTATAGCAGGGTTTATTTTAATTATTGATAAACATGCACCTGTTTGGTAACTGACTGTTAGAACTGTTAAGGCTCCGTGGATTGATGAGGAATTGAAAAACTGTCTGGTTGAAAGAGACGGGGCAAAAGGAGTGGCTAATAAGTCTGGCTGCACATCTGACTGGTTGACTTACTGCAAATTGAGAGATTATGTGA
This sequence comes from Coregonus clupeaformis, assembly GCF_020615455.1. Taxonomy (NCBI): domain Eukaryota; kingdom Metazoa; phylum Chordata; class Actinopteri; order Salmoniformes; family Salmonidae; genus Coregonus; species Coregonus clupeaformis. Next base: position 239,738 of record NW_025534166.1, on the reverse strand, counting down.
CTAAACTCAACAAAAAGAAGAAGAACACTGTATTATGAAGCCAAGATCAATGATATAAAGAATGATGGAAAACAAATTTGGAGTACTTTAACTGAAATATGGGTAGAATGACATTCAACTCCATCTTTCATTGAATCAGATGGCTTATTCATCACAAAACCATTTGACGTTGCAAATTATTTGAATGATTACTTAATTGGCAAAGTGGGCAAACTTAGGCAGGAAATGCCAACAAGGAACAGTGAGCCATCGTATTCATGCATAAAAAAACAAATAATGAAAGAAAAGCATTGAAAGTTTGAATTTTGTAAAGTTAGTGTGGGAGAGGTGGAAAAAGTATTGTTATCAATAATGACAAACCTCCTGGCATTGACAACTTAAATGGAAAGCTACTGAGTCTTTCAGGTGATGCTTCTTCCCACTCCAGTCAGCAGATGGCGATGTGTGTCTTTCAGGTGATGGTTCTTCCCACTCCATTCAGCAGATGGCGATGTGAGTCTTTCAGGTGATGCTTCTTCCCACTCCAGTCAGCAGATGGCGATGTGAGTCTTTCAGGTGATGATTCTTCCCACTCCAGTCAGCAGATGGCGATGTGAGTCTTTCAGGTGATGCTTCTTCCCACTCCAGTCAGCAGATGGCGATGTGAGTCTTTCAGGTGATGCTTCTTCCCACTCCAGTCAGCAGATGGCGATGTGAGTCTTTCAGGTGATGCTTCTTCCCACTCCAGTCAGCAGATGGCGATGTGAGTCTTTCAGGTGATGCTTCTTCCCACTCCAGTCAGCAGATGGCGATGTGAGTCTTTCAGGTGATGATTCTTGCGTGACGTATATTCTAGTGGACGGGACGGGAGGCTTATTCAAAAACAACAATTCAGCCGCCTTGGTAGCTTGCTAGCCAACATAAAACCAAAACATTGAAGCTCTTTAGACCATTTTTGTGTATATTAACATCAGTGTTTTAAACACACTGTCTGTGTATTTAGCAGTTACTCCATTTGATTTCACATTTACGTTATTAGCTATCTGGCTAAGTAACACTAGCTAATGCTAACTAGCTAGATAACATCCCCAACCATGTGCTCACTAAGCTACTCTCCTCCTCCTAAAGAAGAGGAGGTCTGCTGGACAGAGAAAGACGTTACAGTGAAAGAAGAGGAGGAAGAGGAGGATGTCACAGTTAAAACAGGAGTAGAGGGTGAAGCTGCTACAGTGAAAGAAGAGGAAGAAGTTACAGTGAAAGAAGAGGAAGAAGGTTTCAGAGTGAAAGAGGAGGATGCAGTTTTTGGAGTGAAGGAGGAGGGGGAGATTACTGTCACGTTGGAGGAAGAAGAGGAGACTGGAGAGCTGATTAACACCAGTAAGTAGTATTTTAAAAACAGTGGCACAAACTCTGTAGTTGTTGAACTATTGAACTAATGTGTCGTCTTAAATACTGCGGTCAAGTGATCCGTCATTCGCAAAACGTGGTCAAGCCACCCACCCTTCTGTTTCCGCCTGAATTTTCTTACCGAATAGATACCACTTAACTGTACCGCGTGTTTTCTGGGAGGGAAACTGAGTCGGATGCTCTCTAATGCTCCGACAGAAACGATAGCTACAAATCATTCTAAAAATTACTTTGATATCATGGGTTGATTGAAGTTGCTAGAGTGAGGCTGCAGAGGTTGCAGTAGCCTAACGTTGGTGCTGGTTAGGAAATGTTAAATTGTCAAAGCAAGATGTGTCTACGGTCGTGATACACACAGGACGATCTAAATGAGCTGATATGTTTTTAGTATATAATTAATCCAGTGTGATGACCGTTGCTTACCATACGATCTCCATATTATGCCATCTTAAAATATGGGTTAAAATTATTACTTATTCTATATTACAGTTAACTTTGAAGTAAAATTGGATTGTAAACATTTTGTCATGTCTGCCACTAGTCCGTCACTAATCCATTTTCATTAACATGGCGTTATGCTGGCTTCAACATGGGGGAACACTAGTTTACTGCTCAGTGCATTAGGAAAGGATTCAGACCCCTTAACTTTCTCCACATTTTGTTACGTTGAAGCCTTATTCTAAAATGGATTAAGTCGTTTTTTTCCCCTCATCAATCTACACACTATACCCCATAATGACAAACTGTTTTTGCTAATTTATAAAGAAAAATACAGAAATATCACATTTACATAAGTATTCAGACCCTTTACTCAGTACGTTGTTGAAGTACCTTTGGCAGTGATTACTGCATCGAGTCTTCTTGGCCATGACGCTACAAGCTTGGCACACCTGTATTTGGGGAGTTTATCCCATTCTTCTCTGCAGATCCTCTCAAGCTTTGTCAGGTTGGATGGGGAGTGTCGCTGCACAGCTATTTTCAGGTCTCTCCATAGATGTTCGATCAGGTTCAAATCTGTGCTCAGGCTGGGCCACTCAAGGACATTCAGAGACTTGTCCCGATGCCACTCCTGCGTTGTCTTGGCTGTGTGCTTAGGGTCATTGTCCTGTTGGAAGGTGAACATTCGCACCAGTCTGAGGTCATGAGCGCTCTGGAGCAGGTTTTCATCAAGGATCTCTCTGTACTTTGCTCCGTTCATCTTTCCCTCGATCCTGACAATTATCCCAGTCCCTGCCTCTGAAAAACATCCCCACAGCATGATGCTGCGACAACAATGCTTCACCGTAGGGATGGTGCCAGGTTTCCTCCAAAGAATCTTGTTTCTCATGGGCTGAGTCTTTAGGTGCCTTTTGGCAAGCTCCAAGCGGGCTGTCATGTGCCTTTTACTGAGGAGTGGCTTCCGTCTGGCCACTCTACCATAAAGGCCTGATTGGTGGAGTGCTGCAGTGATGGTTGTCCTTCTGGAAGGTTCTCCCATCTCCACAGAGGAACTCTCGAGCTCTGTCAGAGTGACCATCAGGTTCTTGGTCACCTCCCTGACCAAGGCCCTTCTCCCCCGAATGCTCAGTTTGGCTGGGCTGCCAGCTCTAGGAAGAGTATTTTGGTGGTTCCAAACTTTTTCCATTTAAGAATAATGGAAGCCACTGTGTTCATGGGAACCTTCAATGCTGCAGAATTTTTTTGGTACCTTCCCCAGATCTGTGCCTCGACACAATCCTGTCTCAGAGCTCTACGGACAACTCCTTCGACCTCATGGCTTGGCTTTTGCACTGACATGCACTGTCTACTGTGGGACCTTATGTAGACAGGTGTGTGTGCCTTTCCAAGTCATGTCCAATCAATTGAATTTACCACAGGTGGACTCCAAGTTGTAGAAACATCTCAAGGATGATCAATGGAAACAGGATGCACCTGAGCTCAATTTGGAGTCCCATAGCAAAGGGTCTGAATAATTATGTAAATAAGGTATTTCTGTTTTTTATTTGTAATACATTGGCAAAATTTCTGCAAACTGGTTTTCACTTTTTCATTATGGGGTATTGTGTGTAGGTTGAGGAGGGGGGAAAAAAACAATTTAATCCATTTTAGAATAAGGCTGTAATGTAACAAAATGTGGAAAAAGTCAAGGGGTCTGAATACTTTCCGAATGCTCTGTAGACAGAGCTAAGAGTCTCACCAAAGCAGTGCAAAATATCCGGTTAGAAATGATTATTTTCTCTCTTGAACATTGGATGATCTGGGCCAATAGCTGAAGTGTATTTTTATAGCGGACACTCCGGTGTCTTATTGCCCACATGTTCTATCCTCTCTATTTGATATGAATATGACTTGGCCCATTAAGACACTCAGGTTAATGCAGGTTAGATTTCCTCTCTATTTGATATGAATATGACTTGGCCCATTAAGACACTCAGGTTAATGCAGGTTAGATTTCCTCTCTATTTGATATGAATATGACTTGGCCCATTAAGACACTCAGGTTAATGCAGGTTAGATTTCTCGTGCTGCGCTATTTCATGATCAAACAATGAATGAATCTAACCGAGTTCTAGGCTATATCAGAAAGTTATAAGTTATTTTTCTATAACCTAAAACATGGGATACCTAAAGTAATAATGAGACAGAGAAGGAACAATAGCAAGATATAAAAATCACATGAGAATTTCGAACAAACCGTACAGTTCAGCAAAGCATTATATAGACAGAAATGATGCATGCATGCAAGGCCCACTGCGAACCAAACGACGAAAAACCTAATCCTACTCATTTAAATATCATAAAAGCATTAAGACAAATTCAAGTTATGAAGAGTATTCATAACTAATACTGGGAGACAGCTGTAAGTGGAAGAACCAGCTCTGTAAGCCCTTTGTAAAAACTTTGAAATATGATTGAATGAAAAGCCTTTTTCTAGACTTAGCTTCCTACTCTGTAATTCTCAGGACATTTAATCCATACCAAGGCCTCCTTTAATACTCCATAATGTTTCATCTGTAGGTGCTACAGTCCTCCATTTACATTTACGTCATTTAGCAGACGCTCTTATCCAGAGCGACTTACATAATTTTTTATACCCCCGTGGGAATCGAACCCACAACCCTGGCGTTGCAAACGCCATGCCCTACCAACTGAGCTACATCCCTGCCGGCCATTCCCTCCCCTACCCTAGACGACGCTGGGCCAATTGTGCGCCGCTCCATGGGTCTCCCGGTCACGGCCGGCTACGACAGAGCCTGGATTCGAACCAGGATCTCTAGTGGCACAGCTAGCACTGCGATGCATTGCCTTAGACCACTGCGCCACTCGGGAGTATAAGACTCCATAATGTTTCATCATTAGATGCTACAGTCCTCCTTTAATACTCCATAATGTTTCATCATTAGATGCTACAGTCCTCCTTTAAGACTCCACAATGTTTCATCTGTAGGTGAAGCCTCCTTTAAGACTCCATAATGTTTCATCTGTAGGTGAAGCCTTCTTTAAGACTCCATAATGTTTCATCTGTAGGTGAAGCCTCCTTTAAGACTCCATAATGTTTCATCTGTACAGTGGGGAAAAAAAGTATTTAGTCAGCCACCAATTGTGCAAGTTTTCCCACTTAAAAAGATGAGAGAGGCCTGTAATTTTCATCATAGGTACACGTCATCCATGACAGACAAAATGAGAGAGAAAAAATCCAGAAAATCACATTGTAGGATTTTTAATGAATTTATTTGCAAATTATGGTGGAAAATAAGTATTTGGTCAATAACAAAAGTTTCTCAATACTTTGTTATATACCCTTTGTTGGCAATGACACAGGTCAAACGTTTTCTGTAAGTCTTCACAAGGTTTTCACACACTGTTGCTGGTATTTTGGCCCATTCCTCCATGCAGATCTCCTCTAGAGCAGTGATGTTTTGGGGCTGTCGCTGGGCAACACGACCTTTCAACTCCCTCCAAAGATTTTCTATGGGGTTGAGATCTGGAGACTGGCTAGGCCACTCCAGGACCTTGAAATGCTTCTTACGAAGCCACTCCTTCGTTGCCCGGGCAGTGTGTTTGGGATCATTGTCATGCTGAAAGACCCAGCCACGTTTCATCTTCAATGCCCTTGCTGATAGAAGGAGGTTTTCACTCAAAATCTCACGATACATGGCCCCATTCATTCTTTCCTTTACACGTCCTGGTCCCTTTGCAGAAAAACAGCCCCAAAGCATGATGTTTCCACCCGCATGCTTCACAGTAGGTATGGTGTTCTTTGGATGCAACTCAGCATTCTTTGTCCTCCGAACACGACGAGTTGAGTTTTTACCAAACATTTATATTTTGGTTTCATCTGACCATATGACATTCTCCCAATCCTCTTCTGGATCATCCAAATGCACTCTTGCAAACTTCAGACAGGCCTGGACATGTACTGGCTTAAGCAGGGGGAAAACGTCTGGCACTGCAGGTTTTGAGTCCTTGGCGGCGTAGTGTGTTACTGATGGTAGGCTTTGTTACTTTGGTCCCAGCTCTCTGCAGGTCATTCACTAGGTCCCCCCGTGTGGTTCTGGGATTTTTGCTCACCGTTCTTGTGATCATTTTGAAACCACGGGGTGAGATCTTGCGTGGAGCCCCAGATCGTGGGAGATTATCAGTGGTCTTGTATATAATATAATAATATAATATGCCATTTAGCAGACGCTTTTATCCAAAGTGACTTAGTCATGCGTGCATACATTTTTGTGTATGGGTGGTCCCGGGGATCGAACCCACTACCCTGGCGTTACAAGCGCCGTGCTCTACCAATTGAGCTACAGAGGACCACAATGTCTTCCATTTCCTAATAATTGCTCCCACAGTTGATTTCTTCAAACCAAGCTGCTTACCTATTGCATATTCAGTCTTCCCAGCCTGGTGCAGGTCTACAATTTTGTTTCTGGTGTCCTTTGACAGCTCTTTGGTCTTGCCCATAGTGGAGTTTGGAGTGTGACTGTTTGAGGTTGTGGACAGGTGTCTTTTATACTGATAACAAGTTCAAACAGGTGCCATTAACACAGGTAACGAGTGGAGGACAGAGGAGCCTCTTAAAGAAGAAGTTACAGGTCTGTGAGAGCCAGAAATCTTGCTTGTTTGTAGGTGACCAAATACTTATTTTCCACCATAATTTGCAAATAAATTGATAAAAAATCCTACAATGTGATTTTCAGGAATTTTTTTCTCAATTTGTCTGTCATAGTTGACGTGTACCTATGATGAAAATTACAGGCCTCTCTCTTCTTTTTAAGTGGGAGAACTTGCACAATTGGTGGCTGACTAAATACTTTTTTCCCCCACTGTAGGTGAAGCCTCCTTTAAGACTCCATAATGTTTCATCTGTAGGTGAAGCCTCCTTTAAGACTCCATAATGTTTCATCTGTAGGTGAAGCCTCCTTTAAGACTCCATAATGTTTCATCTGTAGGTGCTACAAAAGCAAAAATTGAAAGATGAGAATTGGTTTCATATTAATTGTATGAGTATGTAATTTCCCAAATGTTTTGTGGATACAATATACAGGTAACACTTGAGTCAATGAGGGATACAACATATATTGAAAGCAGGTGCTTCCACACAGCTGTGGTTCCTGAGTTAATTAAGCAATTAACATCCCATCATGCTTAGGGTCATGTATAAAAATGCCCAGTTGACCATTATCTTGGCTACCATGGCTATAAGAAGAGATCTCAGAGACTTTGAAAGAGGTGTCTCAAAGGAGCGTAGGGGGTTTAAAGGGAGTTTGTGTCTCAGTCACTGGATCTCAACCCAATTTAACCCTTATGGGAGATTCTGGAGCGGCGCCTGAGACAGCGTTTTCCACCACCATCAACAAAACATAAAATGATTGAATTTCTCATCAAGGAATTGTGTCGCATCCCTCCAATAGAGCTCCAGAAACATGCAGAATCTATGCAAAGACACATTGAAGCTGTTGTGGGGTCCGAACGACCAAGACACTTTATGATGGGGTTTCCTTTATTTTGGCAGTTACGGCACTTTATGTTGGGGATTCCTTTATCTTGGCAGGTATGACACTTTGTGTTGGGGATTCCTTACAGAATCTGATTAACTTGTGGAAACCATTTTTCTGTCTCTGTTTGTAGCATGAATAAAGTTAGATGTATCGCGAGCCAGCGCTAACTAGCGTTAGTGAAATGACTGGAAGTCTACAGGTATTCTATGCTACTTTTACTTGTAGACTTCTAGTCTTTGCGCTAACACTAGGGACCAGAATCTCACAGTATCTGTAAGATGTTTACCATCAAAGAGTGGACCTCCCAACAAAACATTATTAACAGTGGATCAAATGCAGCCTATGGCATTGATTGAAATACTGTAGTCCTCAATATCTGTTATTCTAGTGCTCTGCTCAGCCTAAAAACATGACATTCCATGAGAGCAAGATTCTAGTTGGAACTCTACATCTTTTGTTTTTCAAATTACTCCAAGATCTTTTAAATTAGACATTTTTTTGTAAACTGGCCTCTGGTTTTCGAGGGATCTGGTTTGGATTCAACCTCCGAGCAAGAGAGTTGTGTAGGTTTCATTCAGGTCTCTATTTAAATAAACACTCTGTCTTTGGCAGGAGAAAGACCAGACTCAGAGGAACCAGAGACCTCCAAACCAGCAAGACCCCGCCACTGCTCCCACTGTGGAAAGGGTTTTAACAAGTTAGGGAACCTGAAACAACATGAGAGAATACAAGCAGGAGAAAAGCTGGACCACTGCTCCAAGTGTGGAAAGAGTTTTACCCAGTTAGGGCACCTGAAATGCCACAAGGGATTGAACACAGGGGAGAAGCCTTACCACTGCTCCCTGTGTGTAAAGAGATTTTCTTCATCAGGGTGCCTGAAAAGACATGAGAGGACGCACACAGGCGATAAACCTTTTCAATGCTCCCAGTGTGGAAAGAATGTTTCCTTGTTAGGGAGCCTGAAAAGACATGAGAGGACACACACAGGAGATAAGCCTCACCACTGCACCCAGTGTGGAAAGAGTTTTAACCGGAAAGAATACCTGAAAGAGCATGAGAGAATACACACAGGGGAGAAGCGAGAGAAGCCTTTCCACTGCTCCCAGTGTGGAAAGAGTTTTTCCTCGTTAGCGAGCCTGAAAATACATGAGAGGACACACACAGGAGATAAGCCTCATCACTGCTCCCATTGTGGAAAGAGTTTTAACCTGAAAGGACACCTGAAACAGCATGAGAGAATACACACAGGGGAGAAGCCCTACCACTGCTTCCAATGTGAAAAGAGTTTTGCCTGGTTAGGGGACCTGAGAAGACATGAGAGGACGCACACAGGAGAGAAGCCTCATCACTGCTCCCAGTGTGGAAAGCGTTTTAATCAGTTAGTTCACATGAGAAGACATGAGAATACACACAGGACATAAGGATGTAGGCTGAACATTAGGACATAGGACAGATGTAGGTCCAATACATGGTGGGTCAGTAGGCCGTAGAGACTCTGAATGTGTCTTGTGTATTGACTTTCCAGTGTTTTCCGTACAGCATGTATTATAGTGGATTGGGTTTGTGGATTTGTTTGCTGGGTGCGTGTTTTGGTTTTTGCTCTAGCACAACTTATTCAGTTAACCAACTCATCATCAAGCTTTTCTGATTTGAATGGGCTGTGTAGTGTTAGAGGACCTGAGATGACATGAGAGAATACAGAGGCTTTGTTCTGACTGTTGTTTTGGACTGACAACTCTTCTGATTATTCTATTTTCCTTTAAGTTGTTGAAATGTTCCGTATTGACTGACCTTCATGTCTTAAAGTAATGATGGACTTGTCATTTCTCTTTGCTTATGTGAGCTGTTCTTGCCATAATATGGACTTGGTCTTTTACCAAATAGGGCCATCTTCTGTATACCACCCCCTACCTTGGCACAACACAACTGATTGGCTGAAATGCATTAAGAAGGAAAGAAATTCCACAAATGAACTTTTAACAAGGCACACCTGTTAATTGAAATGCATTGAAATACCTGTTGAAATAATGCCAAGAGTGTGCAAAGCTGTCATCAAGGCAAAGGGTGGCTACTTTGAAGAATCTCAAATATATTTTGATTTAACACTGTTTTGGTTAATACATGATTCCATATGTGTTATTTCATTTTTTATTTATTTTTTATTTCACATTTATTTCACCAGGTAAGCCAGTTGAGAACAAGTTCTCATTTACAACTGACCTGGCCAAGATAAAGCAAAGCAGTGCGATAAAAACAACACAGAGTTACATATGGGGTAAAACAAAACATAAAGTCAAAAATAAAACAGAAAATATATATACAGTGTGTGCAAATGTAGCAAGTTATGGAGGTAAGGCAATAGTTCATCATAGTTTTGATGTCTTCACTATTATTCTACAATGTAGAAAATAGTAAAAATTAAGAAAAACCCTTGAATGAGTAGGTGTTCTAAAACTTTTGACTGGTACTGTATATGAAAATGTTCTAAAATGTTTGACCGGTAGTGTGTGTGTGTATATATATATATATATACACACACACACACAGTTGAAGTCGGAAGTTTAAATACACTCCAATATATATATATACACAGTTGAAGTCGGAAGTTTAAATACACTCCAATATATATATATACACAGTTGAAGTCGGAAGTTTAAATACACTCCAATATATATATATATATATATATATATATATATATATATATATATATATATATATATATATATATATATATATATATACACAGTTGAAGTCGGAAGTTTAAATACCCTCCAATATATATATATATACAGTTGAAGTCGGAAGTTTAAATACCCTCCAATATATATATATATATATATACAGTTGAAGTCGGAAGTTTAAATACCCTCCAATATATATATATACACAGTTGAAGTCGGAAGTTTAAATACTCTTAGGTTGGAGTCATTAAAACTCGTTTTTCAACCACTCCACAGTTAGGACATCTACTTTGTACATGACACAAGTAATTTTTCCAACAATTGTTTACAGACAGATTATTTCACATATAATTAATTTGTATCACAATTCCAGTGGGTCAGAAGTTGTCTGTGCCTTTAAACAGCTTGGAAAATTCCAGAAAATTATGTCATGGCTTTAGAAGCTTCTGATAGGCTAATTGACATCATTTGAGTCAATTGGAGATGTACCTGTGGATGTATTTCAAGGCCTACCTTCAAACTAAGTGCCTCTTTGCTTGTCATCATGGGAAAAGACCTCAGAAAAGAAATGGTTGATCTCCACAAGTCTGGTTCATCCTTGGGAGCAATTTCCAAACGCCTGAAGTTACAACATTCATCTGTACAAACAATAGTACGCAAGTATAAACACCATGGGACCACGCAGCCGTCATACCGCTCAGGAAGGAGACGCATTCTGTCTCCTAGAGATGAATGTACTTTGGTGCGAAAAGTGCAAATCAATCCCAGAACAACAGCAAAGGACCTTGTGAAGATGCTGGAGGAAACAGGTACAAAAGTATCTACATCCACATTTAAAACGAGTCCTATATCGACATAACCTGAAAGGCCGCTCAGCAAGGAAGAAGCCACTGCTCCAAAACCGCCATAAAAAAGCCAGACTACGGTTTGCAACTGCACATGGAAACAAAAATCATACTTTTTGGAGAAATGTCCTCTGGTCTGATGAAACAAAAACAGAACTGTTTGGCCATAATGACCATCGTTATGTTTGGAGTAAAATGGGGGAGCCTGCAAGCCGAAGAACACCATCCCAACCGTGATACACGGGGGTGGCAGCATCATGCTGTGGGGGTGCTTTGCTGCAGGAGGGACTGGTGCACTTCACAAAATAGATGGCATCATGAGGAAGGAAGATTATGTGGATATATTGAAGCAACATCTCAAGACATCAGTCAGGAAGTTAAAGCTTGGTCGCAAATGAGTCTTCCAAATGGACAATGACCCCAAGCATACTTCCAAAGTTGTTGCAAAATGGCTTAAGGACAACAAAGTCAAGGTATTGGAGTGGCCATCACAAAGCCCTGACCTCAATCCTATAGAAAATGTGTGGGCAGAACTGAAAAAGCATGTGCGAGCAAGGAGGCCTACAATCCTGACTCAGTTACACCAGCTCTGTCATGAGGAATGGGCCAAAATTCACCCAACTTATTGTGGGAAGCTTGTGGAAGGCTAGTTTTGTTTTTATCCAAGCTTTTAAACATTGTAAATGTAAACAAACACTATATAGCCTCATAACATGTTTAAAACAATAATGTTGATATCATGGATGGTCAGTCCTTGCATCCATAGCTCTCTCTATTCATCTTACATTACATTTCTTCCATCCCTCAGCTGTTTACCAAAACAGAGGCAGGGTCGACCGTTTTGTTATTGTTTCATCTGTGGATTTTGCCCTTTAAACAGCTGCATATTATCAAGATATCAAAGTGTCCCCAACACAAAGGTAAACAATAGGCCTGTAGTAAATGCAGCATTTCGTCTTTCACATGTAAATAGTACTTTTTCAGTAGTGCTCAAAAGCATGCAGCGTTCTAAGGCGTCACCACAGATCCTGGTTCGATCCCAGCCGGCCGTGAACCGGGAGACCCATGATGCGGCGCCCAGTTGGCCCAGCGTCGTCCGGCTCAGGGGAAGGGTTTGGCCGGCCTGGGTTTGTCCTTGTCCCATCGCGCTCTAGCTCCTCCTGTGGCCGGCCGGGCGCAACAGTACGGTGTTCCCTCCGACACGTTGGTGCTGCTGGCTTCCGCGTTAAGCCAGCATTGTGTCAAGAAAAGCAGTGCGGCTCTCGACATTCGCCTCTCCCGAGTCCGTACAGGAGTTGCAGCGATGGGACAACACTGTAACTACCAATTGGGGAGTAAAAAGGTGTACAAAAATAATGAATAATAATTATCTTTAACGTTGATTTATCCTGCAATAGATGTTCTTCAATTGGGAACATACATTTGTGTCTTCTACTAATGCATTAAGGGGAGTAATCTAAAAGTAACGGAATGTAATATTACTTTACTGATTACAATTTTTGACAGGTAACTAGCAACTGTAACGGATTACATTTAGAAAGTAACCCAACCAATCATCCCTGCCAAGATTATTTTAAATGAGAATTGTTTTGTAAACTGGCCTCGGGTTTTGAGGGATCTGATTTGGATTAAACCTCCTAGCAAGAGAGTTGTGGAGGTTTCATTCAGGTCTCTGTTTAAATAAACGCTCTGTCTTTGGCAGGAGAAAGACCAGATTCAGAGAAACCAGAGACGTCCAAACCAGCAATTGAATTTATTTGCAAATTATGGTGGAAAATAAGTATTTGGTCACCTACAAACAAGCAAGATTTCTGGCTCTCACAGACCTGTAACTTCTTCTTTAAGAGGCTCCTCTGTCCTCCACTCGTTACCTGTATTAATGGCACCTGTTTGAACTTGTTATCAGTATAAAAGACACCTGTCCACAACCTCAAACAGTCACACTCCAAACTCCACTATGGCCAAGACCAAAGAGCTGTAAAAAGGACAAAAAGGACACCAGAAACAAAATTGTAGACCTGCACCAAGCTGGGAAGACTGAATCTGCAATAGGTAAGTAGCTTGGTTTGAAGAAATCAACTGTGGGAGCAATTATTAGGAAATGGAAGACATACAAGACCACTGATAATCTCCCTTGATCTGGGGCTCCACGCAAGATCTCACCCCGTGGGGTCAAAATGATCACAAGAACAGTGAGCAAAAATCCCAGAACCACACTTTATTTTTATTTTTATTTCACCTTTATTTAACCAGGTAAGCCAGTAGAGAACAGGTTCTCATTTACAACCATGACCTGGCCAAGATGAAGCAAAGCAGTGCAATAAAAACAACACAGAGTTACATATGGGGTAAAACAAAACATAAAGTCAAAAATACAACAGAAAATATATATACAGTGTGTGCAAATGTAGCAAGTTATGGAGGTAAGGCAATAAATAGGCTATAGTGCAAAATAATTACAATAGTATTAACACTGGAATGCTAGATGTGCAAGAGATTATGTGCAAATAGAGATACTGGGGTGCAAAAGAGCAAAATAAATAACAATATAGGGATGAGGTAGTTGGGTGGGCTAATTTCAGATGGGCTGTGTACAGGTGCAGTGATCGGTAAGGTGCTCTGACAACTGATGCTTAAAGTTATTGAGGGAGATAAGAGTCTCCAGCTTCAGAGATTTTTGCAATTCGTTCCAGTCATTGGCAGCAGAGAACTGGAAGGAATGGCGGCCAAAGGAGGTGTTGGCTTTGGGAATGACCAGTGAGATATACCTGCTGGAGCGCAGACTACTGGTGGGTGCTGCTATGGTGACCAATGAGCTAAGATAAGGCGGGGATTTGCCTAGCAGTGATTTATAGATGGCCTGGAGCCAGTGGGTTTGACGACGAACATGTAGTGAGGACCAGCCAACAAGAGCGTACAGGTCACAGTGGTGGGTAGTGTATGGGGCTTTGGAGACAAAACGGATGGCACTGTGATAGACTACATCCAATTTGCTGAGTAGAGTGTTGGAGGCTATTTTGTAAATGACATCGCCGAAGTCAAGGATCGGTAGGATAGTCAGTTTTACGAGGCTATGTTTGGCAGCATGAGTGAAGGAGGCTTTGTTGCGAAATAGGAAGCCGATTCTAGATTTAACTTTGGATTGGAGATTCTTTATGTGAATCTGGAAGGAGAGTTTACAGTCTAACCAGACACCTAGGTATTTGTAGTTGTCTACATACTCTAGGTCAGACCCGTCGAGAGTGATGATTCTAGTCGGGTGGGCGGGTGCCAGCAGCGTTCGATTGAAAAGCATGCATTTAGTTTTACTAGTGTTTAAGAGCAGTTGGAGGCTACTGAAGGAGTGTTGTATGGCATTGAAGCTCGTTTGGAGGTTTGTTAACACAGTGTCCAATGAAGAGCCAGATGTATACAAAATGGTGTCGTCTGCGTAGAGGTGGATCTGAGAGTCACCAGCAGCAAGAGCGACATCATTGATATACATGGAGAAAAGTGTCGGCCCAAGAATTGAACCCTGTGGCACCCCCATAGAGACTGCCATAGGTCCAGACAACAGGCCCTCCGATTTGACACACTGAACTCTATCTGAGAAGTAGTTGGTGAACCAGGCGAGGCAGTCATTTGAGAAACCAAGGCTATTTAGTCTGCCAATAAGAATGCGGTGGTTGACAGAGTCGAAAGCCTTGGCCAGGTCGATGAAGACGGCTGCACAGTACTGTCTATTATCAATCGTGGTTATAATATCGTTTAGGACCTTGAGCGTGGCTGAAGTGCACCCATGACCAGCTCGGAAACCGGATTGCATAGCGGAGAAGGTACGGTGGTATTCAAAATGGTCGGTGATCTGTTTGTTAACTTGGCTTTCAAATACTTTCGAAAGGCAGGGCAGGATGGATATAGGTCTTGTGATGTCACGAGAGGCTGTGTCCTGGAGGGACGTTACATCCCCCTGAGGTGGCTGCAAACCCAGACAGCTATGGCTCCATCTGCTGGTATGGTCGGGAACTCCACCCCTCTATGGCCAATCTTCCCACGCAGCTGAAACAAATGAGGAGCTGATGAGCTGAAGGTTGTGGGAAGGGAAGAGACACACTGAGGGGAGTGTGTGGGGGTGAAGAAACACAGTCTCCAACCTGGGCTCTCTGGAGGACAAGAGTGCTGCACGTCCACTTCCATGAGGAATATAAGGATTTGGAGATACTTACCTTTGGGAAATACTCACCTTTGGATATATGCACCTGTGGAAATACGTGAGAGACATTTGGAAGGACTTTTTGCTGGGTTGGCCACTAGCTGCAACGTGGACTACAGTAAGGCTGGGGAAAAGTTATCTGAGCGAGTGAGAATTATGATTTTGGATGTGGAAGAGACATCCCTGAACTGTTAACCCTTAAAGAGCCACAAGAGAACAGAATTTTGTTATATTTTCGTTAATTTCCCAAGACCTATAATAAAATCCTTGTTTTGTTTGAACCTGGTCTCCTTGCACTACTTGAGCAATCCCGCTGAAAGCTGTGTAGCCTCTCGTGACGTCACAGATGGTGGAGAATACGGGCAAGCTCAAGCGTTAATAGTGCATGTCAGAGGAGGATACCGAAGGTTTGATCACCCAGTTTTCCAAGTTGGCCGTAGGCTCCCCGCCCGACTGAAATGGAGGACATATTGAAAGCCCTTGTTGCTGGCCAGCAAGCCCAGATGCAAGCAAACGTGGCTCTCTTGGAGGAGCAAAAGAAAGCCAACCTTCTGAAGGCAGAGGAATTGCAGTTGCAGAGACAGAGGGTTGTCCAAAATACCCGCCCAATAAAGGCAAGTGACTTTATATCTAAGATGGGAGCTACCGATGACATTGAGGCATACCTGCATGCATTTGAGGCCACGGCCACTAGGGAAGCCTGGCCCAAGCAACAGTGGGTTGGTCTGTTAGCCCCCTTTCTAACCGGGGAATCGCTGAATGCTGTCCGGGACCTGGGCCCTGACCAGGTTACTGACTATGATGCCCTGAAGTCTGAGATCCTCAGCAGATATGGACTCACAAAGTTTGGTATGGCCCAGCGCTTTCACAGCTGGACCTTCCAACTACACCAACCTCCTCGGGCGCAGATGCATGAACTTGTCCGAATCGCAAGGAAATGGCTGGATCCGCAGAGGAATACAGCAGCGGCGGTGGTGGAGGCCGTTGTGGTGGATCGTTACCTACGCGCCCCTGCCTTATGAGGCAAAGCGGTTCATCAGTCAACAGGCCTTGACCACGGCTGATCTGACCGTGGAAGCTGTGGAAAAGTACCAGGCCACAGCGGAGATGCTGAATGCTTCCCGAAAAAGACCCCAGGAGTGCGGCCCCACCACAAATGGGAAGAACCCGTCCAAAGGGACCCCCAAGGTCTCGAACCCAGCCACGTCAGGACTTATCCCGGCTCCAGGGGGAGCCAGAAACCAGGCGGGTCCAAGAAGAGTACACCAGGAGGGGGAAACTCGACAGTGTTACCGGTGTGGGGAGATGGGACATATCTCCTGGCAGTGTGGGAAACCAGCCGATGAACCTATGCCCACTGCGGAGTCCTCCAGCTCAGCACCCACACACCGTGTTGCCTCGCTCTTGGGAGTCGTAGATGGCGGCCCAGATCGACCCCCCCACCTGCCCGGTAACTGTGAATCACCATGATGTGGAGGCCTTACTGGATTCTGGTAGCCGGGCCACCCTGGTGCGTAAGGATTTGGTGGGCCCAACGTGTCTGACCCCGGGGAAAGTCCTCCCAGTTTCCTGTGTCCATGGGGACACCAGAGAATACCCCATTACTGAACTTACAATGACCAGCACACGGGGAACCATACACACGACGGCGGGGGTGGTTGATTCCCTCCCCGTCCCTGTCCTAATTGGACGAGACTGCCCAGCCTTTTACCCACTCTGGAGAGAGTCTCAGGAGAGGATAACCCGAGTACCTCGGAAACTGAGAGGCAAGACTCATCCTGGGAAGGCTCCGGTGCAATCCTCCGAGTTACTCACTCCCGCCCGGGCTCTGATAGGGATGGCAGGTGCCCAGACCGACACCGAGACTGGTCCGGATACGGGAGAAGAGAACGCAGCCCAGGAAAGTGCTCCGTTCTCCAGTGAAGAAGACGTCCCAGGCACCCAAGAGCTTCCCCCTCTCACAGGCCAGTATGGTACGGCTCAATTACAAGATCCTACTCTTGCAAATGCCTTAAGAAATGTGCAGGTATTAGAAGGTGTAGTGCTAGGTGATAAGACAAACCCTACTTACCCCCATTTCGCAGTAAACCGGGGGTTAGTATATCAGATAGTCAAGAAAAATGATGAAGTGCATGAACAGCTCCTCGTGCCACAGCCCTATCGGGCCACAGTACTCAACCTAGCACACACACACCCGCTAGGGGGCCCACTTGGGGGTAGAGAAGACTAAGGAAAGAATCATGCAACGTTTCTTTTGGCCAGGAGTACACAAAGAGATAGAGAACTACTGCCGTAGTTGCCCTGAGTGTCAGCAGGTTGCGCCAAAGCCCACATATAGAAACCCGCTCATTCCCTTGCCCATTATCGAAACTCCTTTTGAGAGGATTGGATTAGACATAGTCGGGCCCTTACCGAAAAGTTCCAGGGGACATCAATACATTCTGGTCATTCTGGACTATGCATCCCGGTACCCGGAGGCCATTCCGCTGAGGAAGGCTACATCCAGACAAATCGCCAAGGAGCTGTTCCGTCTCTCAACTAGTCTGGGAATCCCAAAAGAGATATTGACGGACCAAGGGACTCCATTCATGTCCAGGGTGATGAAAGAACTCTGTGCTTTACTGAAAATCAAACAGCTGAGAACCTCGGTCTACCACCCCCAGACAGATGGCCTAGTCGAACGTTTTAACAAAACACTAAAATCCATGCTGCGGAAAGCGGTAGGGGAAGATGGGCGCAACTGGGATCAGCTGTTACCATACATATTATTTGCGGTGAGAGAGGTACCTCAGTCTTCTACTGGTTTTTGACCCTTTGAGCTCTTGCTTTCCTACAGACCCAGAGGACTGCTCGACATCGCCAAGGAGGCCTGGGAGGAGCAGCCATGCCAACAGCGGACACTGATCGACCATGTCGGGGCTATGAGGGAGAGAATGAAGGCCATCTATCCCATGATGCGGGAACACCTGGAGGCCAGTCAGCGGCAACAGCAAGCCTCCTACAACAGATCTGCTCAACCCAGGGAGTTTAAGCCGGGGGACAGAGTGCTGGTCCTGGTGCCAACCGTTGAGTGTAAATTCCTGGAAACCTGGCAAGGACCATATGAGGTCATTGAACGCATGGGAGAAGTAAACTACAAGGTGAGGCAACCAGATAAAAGAAAAACCGAGCAGATTTATTATGTTAACCTTTTAAAGAAGTGGCACGCCAGAGAGGCGATGTTCAGCTGTCTACCCCCCACAGAGACCAAGGAACCGGCGCGAGAAGAGGTTCAGCTGGGTCCAAATCTTTCCCCACATCAACGACAGATGGTCCTGGAACTCGTGGAGCAGAACCAGGATGTCTTCTCCTCCCTTCCCGGTCACACAGAGGTGGTCCAACATGAGATCCGCACCATGCCTGGCCGAACGGTAAACCAGCGCCCGTACCGCGTGCCAGAGGCTCGTAAAGTGGTTATACAGAAGGAGGTAAGGAAGATGCGGGAGTTGGGAGTAATCGAAGAGTCCCACAGTGCCTGGGCAAGTCCCATCGTACTAGTTCCCAAGCCAGACGGTTCAGTACGATTTTGTAATGACTATCGAAAGTTGAATGAAGTGTCTGAATTTGATGCATACCCAATGCCTCGTGTCGATGATTTAATAGACTCCTTGGGGCATGCTCGTTTCCTAACCACTCTTGATCTCACAAAAGGCTACTGGCAGGTGCCCCTGACCCCGGCGTCCAAGGAGAAGACAGCCTTTGCCACCCCGGGAGGGGCTCTACCAGTATACCCGACTTCCGTTTGGTCTCCACGGGGCACCTGCCACGTTCCAACGCCTGCTGGATCGAGTCCTTGCGCCCCACAAGAGGCACGCAGCGGCTTATTTGGATGATGTTGTTATACAAAGTCCGGATTGGGCCAGCCACATACCCCGGGTACAAGCGGTGCTGGATTCGCTCAGGGAAGCAGGGCTCACGGCAAACCCGAAGAAGTGCAAGCTGGCCTTCAGTGAGACAAACTACCTGGGGTACACCATTGGGCGGGGGTTGGTCAAACCACAGGAAGCCAAACTGCGGGCCATACAGGACTGGCCGCAGCCCATCACCAAGAAGCAAGTAAGGTCATTTTTGGGCCTCGCTGGCTACTATAGACGCTTTATTGCAGATTTTGCTACCATAGCTGCACCGTTGGACGGAGCTGACGACCAAACGCCACTCACGAATGGTGAAGTGGAACCCTGCGGCGGAGGCGGCTTTCCTCAACCTGGAGCGAGCACTCTGCTCCAGTCCGATCCTGGTGGCACCAGACTTCAAGAAGGAATTCATTGTCCAAGCGGATGCTTCGGAGGTGGGTCTGGGTGCTGTCCTCACCCAGGCACATGACGGTGAAGAACATCCCATTCTCTACCTAAGCAGAAAGTTACTTCCAAGAGAGAAGAACTATTCAACGGTGGAGAAAGAATGTCTGGCTGTAGTCTGGGCCCTGGAGTCCCCTTCGGTTCTATCTCCTGGGCCGACGTTTCATGGTGGTATCTGATCACGCCCCTCTGCAGTGGATGGCCAAGAACAAGGAATCAAACAGTAGAGTAACCAGATGGTTTTTGAGCTTGCAACCGTTTAACTTTTCTGTTGTCCACAGGGCTGGCAAGCACCACGGCAATGCGGACGCCCTCTCCCGGCGTGATGCCTTCTTCGCTGCCTTTACCCCGACGAGGACGTCGGTCCCGAGGAGGGGGATGTGTGATGTCACGAGAGGCTGTGTCCTGGAGGGACGTTACATCCCCCTGAGGTGGCTGCAAACCCAGACAGCTATGGCTCCATCTGCTGGTATGGTCGGGAACTCCACCCCTCTATGGCCAATCTTCCCACGCAGCTGAAACAAATGAGGAGCTGATGAGCTGAAGGTTGTGGGAAGGGAAGAGACACACTGAGGGAGTGTGTGGGGGGTGAAGAAACACAGTCTCCAACCTGGGCTCTCTGGAGGACAAGAGTGCTGCACGTCCACTTCCATGAGGAATATAAGGATTTGGAGATACTTACCTTTGGGAAATACTCACCTTTGGATATATGCACCTGTGGAAATACGTGAGAGACATTTGGAAGGACTTTTTGCTGGGTTGGCCACTAGCTGCAACGTGGACTACAGTAAGGCTGGGGAAAAGTTATCTGAGCGAGTGAGAATTATGATTTTGGATGTGGAAGAGACATCCCTGAACTGTTAACCCTTAAAGAGCCACAAGAGAACAGAATTTTGTTATATTTTCGTTAATTTCCCAAGACCTATAATAAAATCCTTGTTTTGTTTGAACCTGGTCTCCTTGCACTACTTGAGCAATCCCGCTGAAAGCTGTGTAGCCTCTCGTGACGTCACAGTCTGTAGCAGTTTGGATCTAGAGTGTCACCCCCTTTGAAGAGGGGGATGACCGCGGCAGCTTTCCAATCTCTGGGGATCTCAGACGTTATGAAAGAGAGTTTGAACAGACTAGTAATAGGGGTTGCGACAAATTCCGCGGCTAGTTTTAGAAAGAAAGGGTCCAGATTGTCTAGCCCAGCTGATTTGTAGGGGTCCAGATTTTGCAGCTCTTTCAAAACATCAGCTGTCTGAATTTGTTTGAAGGAGAAGCGGGGGGCATGGGCAAGTTGCAGCGGAGGGTGCAGAGTTGGTGGCCGGGGTAGTGGTAGCCAGATGGAAAGCATGGCCAGCTGTAGCAAAATGCTTGTTGAAATTCTCGATTATTGTAGATTTATCGGTGGTGATAGTGTTTCCTAGCCTCAGTGCAGTGGGCAGCTGGGAGGAAGTGCTCTTATTCTCCATGGACTTTACAGTGTCCCAAAACTTTTTGGAGTTAGTGCTACAGGATGCAAATTTCTGTTTGAAAAAGTTAGCCTTTGCTTTCCTGACTGCTCGTGTATATTGGTTCCTAACTTCCCTGAAAAGTTGCATATCGCGGGGGCTATTTGATGCTAATGCAGTACGCCACAGGATGTTTTTGTGCTGGTCAAGGGCAGTCAAGTCTGAGGAGAACCAGGGGCTATATCGGTTCTTAGTTCTGTATTTTTGAATGGGGCATGTTTATTTAAGATTGAGAGGAAATTACTTTTAAGGAACAACCAGGCATCCTCTACTGACGGAATGAGATCTATATCCATCCAGGATACCTGGGCCAGGTCAATTAGGAAGGCCTGCTCGCTAAAGTGTTTTAGGGAGCGTTTGACAGTGATGAGGGGTGGTCGTTTGACCGCGGACCCGTTACGGACGCAGGCAATAAGGCAGTGATCTCTGAGATCCTGGTTGAAGACAGCTGAGGTGTATTTAGAGTGTATGTTAGTCAGGATGATATCTATGAGGGTACCCATGTTTACGGATTTAGGGTTGTACCTGGTAGGTTCGTTGATAATTTGCGTGAGGTTGAGGGCATCTAGTTTGGATTGTAGGATGGCCGGGGTATTAAGCATATCCCAATTTAGGTCACCAAGCAGTACGAACTCTGAGGATAAATGGGGGGCAATCAATTCACATATGTTGTCCAGGGCACAGCTGGGGGCTGAGGGGGGTCTGTAGCAAGCGGCAACAGTGAGAGACTTATTTCTGGAAAGGTGGATTTTTAGAAGCAGAAGCTCAAACTGTTTGGGCACAGACCTGGATAGTATGATAGAGCTCTGCAGGCTATCTCTACAGTAGATTGCAACTCCACCCCCTTTGGCAGTTCTATCTAGACGGAAAATGTTATAGTTGGGGATGGACATTTCAGAATTTTTGGTGGCCTTCCTGAGCCAGGATTCAGACACTGCTAGAACATCAGGGTTGGCGGAGTGTGCTAACGCAGTGAATAACTCAAACTTAGGAAGTAGACTTCTGATATTTATGTGCAAGAAACCAAGACTTTTGCGATTACAGAAGTCAGCAAATGATAGCGCCTGGGGAGTAGGAGTGATACTGAGGGCTGCAGGGCCTGGGTTAGCCTATACATCACCAGAGGAACAGAGGAGGACTAGAATAAGGATACGGCTAAAGGCTTTAAGAACTGGTCTTCTAGTGCGTTGGGTACATAGAATAAAGGGGGCAGATTTCCGGGTGTTGTAGAAAAGATTCAGGGCATTATGTACAGACAAGGATATGGAAGGATATGAGTAAAGTGGAGGTAAACCTAAGCGTTGGGTAACAATGAAAGAGATAGCATCACTGGAGGCATCAATTGAGTCGGTCTCCGCGTGTATGGGGGGTGGGACAAAGGAGCTATCTAAGGCAGGTTTAGCTGGGCTGGGGGATCTACAGTGAAATAGTACAATTAGAAATAACCGAAACAACAATAAGCTAACCATGTTTGGGCTGAGGCTAAACATAAACAGGATGTAGTAAAAAAGGAACAGTCCAGCAGACATCAGCTGTATAGCTGAGTTATCGTAAGGTCCGGTGAACAGCAATAGGATAGTTCGGAGGCTGCTAAAGCACTAGCGAGTAAGAGGCCATGGCTAGCGTGTGCTAGCGGGCCGGGGCTAGCAGATGTGTGAAAACCTTGTGAAGACTTACAGAAAACGTTTGACCTGTGTCATTGCCAACAAAGGGTATATAACAAAGTATTGAGAAACTTTTGTTATTGACCAAATACTTATTTTCCACCATAATTTGCAAATAAATTCATTAAAAATCCTACAATGTGATTTTCTGGATTTTTTTCTCATTTTGTCTGTCATAGTTGACGTGTACCTATGATGAAAATTACAGGCCTCTCTCATCTTTTTAAGTGGGAGAACTTGCACAATTGGTGGCTGACTAAATACTTTTTTTCCCCACAGTATGTATTGTCAATAATTCATTTCCAATAGGGAGGCATGGAATAATTACAAATGTAAATTTTGTCAGGCTGGATGTTTGAAATATGAGTAGGTGATTTGAGTCATGCTTCTTCAGTAGTGGAATAAAGACAATTAGCACTTGAATATTGTCAAGAAATACTGGAGTGATGTAAGATTGTTAATAAAATTGTTCATAGACGCATGTGTTATCCTGCGTCAATGTTTATAGGCTGCAAGTACGTTGAATGAAGTTGTTTTCAAGTCGTTGAAACAACGACCTGAGAAATCTCTTCAACTTTCACATTCAACCAAAACCGAACATAGATTGGACCTCGAGCATAGTCTTCTTTTCAACAACATTTTGCAAGGTGGGATAGCCCAATGTCAAAACACAGTTTTAACGTGTCCAAATCAATAACCAATATGCAGAGTTGTGGAGGTTTCATTCAGGTCTCTGTTTAAATAAACGCTCTGTCTTTGGCAGGAGAAAGACCAGATTCAGAGGAACTAGAGACGTCCAAACCAGCAAGACGATTCCACTGCACCCACTGTGGAAAAGGTTTTAATCAGTTAAGGGATCTGAAACGACATGAGAGAATACACACAGGGGAGAAGCCTTTCCAATGCTCCCAGTGTGGAAAGAGTTTTTCCTTGTTAGCGAGCCTGAAAATACATGAGAGGACACACACAGGAGATAAGCCTCATCACTGCTCCCAGTGTGGAAAGAGTTTTACCCAGTTAGGACACCTGAAAGTGCATGAGAGAATACACACAGGGGAAAAGCCTTATCACTGCTCCCAGTGTGGAAAGAGTTTTAACCGGAAAGAATACCTGAAAGAGCATGAGAGAATACACACAGGGGAGAAGCGAGAGAAGACGTACCGCTGCTCCCACTGTGGAAAGGGTTTTAACCAGTTAGGGGACCTCAAACGACATGAGACAATACACACAGGGGAGAAGCCTCATCACTGCTCCCAGTGTGGAAAGGGTTTTAACCAGTTAAGGGACCTGAAACGACATGAGAGAATACACACAGGGGAGAAGCCTTTCCAATGCTCCCAGTGTAGAAAGAGTTTTACCCAGTTAGGGAGCCTAAAAATACATGAGAGAATACACACAGGAGATAAGCCTCATCACTGCTCCCAGTGTAGAAAGAGTTTTAACCGGAAAGAATACCTGAAAGAGCATGAGAGAATACACACAGGGGAGAAGCGAGATAAACCTTTCCAATGCTCCCAGTGTGGAAAGAGTTTTTCACAGTTAGGGAACATGAAACAACATGAGAGGACACACACAGGAGAGAAGCCTCATCACTGCTCCCAGTGTGGAAAGAGTTTTACCCAGTTAGGACACCTGAAAGTTCATGAGAGAATACACACAGGGGAGAAGTGCTACCACTGCTCCCAATGTGAAAAGAGTTTTGCCTGGTTAGGGTACCTGAAAATACATGAGAGAATACACACAGGAGAGAAGCCTCATCACTGCTCCCGGTGTGGAAAGAGTTTTACCCAGTTAGGTCACCTGAAACTGCATGAGAGAATACACACAGGGGAGAAGCCGTACCACTGCTCCCAATGTGAAAAGAGTTTTGCCTGGTTAGGTCACATGAGAAGACATGAGAGGACGCACACAGGAGATAAGGATGTAGGCTGCTGAACAGTGGGACATAGGACAGATGTAGGCTGAACAGTAGGACATAGGACAGATGTAGACTGAACAGTAGGACATAGGACAGATGTAGGTCCAATACATGGTGGATCAGTAGGCCGTAGAGACTCTGAATGTGTCTTGTGTATTGACTTTCCAGTGTTTTCCGTACTGAAGTAGAGTGATGAAGTAGAGTGATGGAGTGCTGCATCAGATGACCTGGCCTCCACAATCACCCGACCTGAACCTCAATTGAGATGGTTTGGGATGAGTTGGACCGCAGAGTGAAGGAAACAAAGCCAACAAGTGCTCAGCATACAGTGGGGAAAAAAGTATTTAGTCAGCCACCAATTGTGCAAGTTCTCCCACTTAAAAAGATGAGAGAGGCCTGTAATTTTCATCATAGGTACACGTCAACTATGACAGACAAATTAAGGAAAAAAAATCCAGAAAATCACACTGTAGGATTTGTAATGAATTTATTTGCAAATTATGGTGGAAAATAAGTATTTGGTCACCTACAAACAAGCAAGATTTCTGGCTCTCACAGACCTGTAACTTCTTCTTTAAGAGGCTCCTCTGTCCTCCACTCGTTACCTGTATTAATAGCACCTGTTTGAACTTGTTATCAGTATAAAAGACACCTGTCCACAACCTCAAACAGTCACACTCCAAACTCCACTATGGCCAAGACCAAAGAGCTGTCAAAGGACACCAGAAACACAATTGTAGACCTGCACCAGGCTGGGAAGAATGAATCTGCAATAGGTGAGCGGCTTGGTTTGAAGAAATCAACTGTGGGAGCAATTATTATGAAATGGAAGACATACAAGTCCACTGATAATCTCCCTCGATCTGGGGCTCCACGCAAGATCTCACCCCGTGGGGTCAAAATTATCACAAGAACGGTTAGCAAAAATCCCAGAACCACACGGGGGGACCTAGTGAATGACCTGCAGAGAGCTGGGACCAAAGTAACAAAGCCTACCATCAGTAACACACTACGCCGCCAGGGACTCAAATCCTGCAGTTCCAGACGTGTCCCCCTGCTTAAGCCAGTACATGTCCAGGCCCGTCTGAAGTTTGCTACAGTGCATTTGGATGATCCAGAAGAGGATTGGGAGAATGTCATATGGTCAGATGAAACCAAAATATAACTTTTTGGTAAAAACTCAACTCGTCGTGTTTGGAGGACAAAGAATGCTGAGTTGCATCCAAAGAACACCATACCTACTGTGAAGCATGGGGGTGGAAACATCATGCTTTGGGGCTATTTTTCTGCAAAATAGCCAAATATATTTAAACTCAGTTTTTCACAATTCCTGACATTTCATCCTAGTAAAAATTCCCTATCTTGGGATCACCACTTTATTTTAAGATTGTGAAATGTCAGAATAATGTCAGAGAGAATGATTTATTTAAGCTTTTATTTCTTTCATCACATTCCCAGTGGGTCAGAAGTTTACACACACTCAATTAGTATTTGGTAGCATTGCCTTTAAATTGTTTAACTTGGGTCAAACGTTTCGGGTAGCCTTCCACAAGCTTCCCACAATAACACATTTTCTATAGGATTGAGAATGTCATATGGTCAGATGAAACCAAAATATAACTTTTTGGTAAAAACTCAACTCGTCGTGTTTGGAGGACATAGAATGCTGAGTTGCATCCAAAGAACACCATACCTACTGTGAAGCATGGGGGTGTAAACATCATGCTTTGGGGCTGTTTTTCTGCAAAGGGACCAGGACGACTGATCCGTGTAAAGGAAAGAATGAATGGGGCCATGTATCGTGAGATTTTGAGTGAAAACCTCCTTCCATCAGCAAGGGCATTGAAGATGAAACGTGGCTGGGTCTTTCAGCATGACAATGATCCCAAACACACTGCCCGGGCAATGAAGGAGTGGCTTCGTAAGAAGCATTTCAAGGTCCTGGAGTGGCCTAGCCAGTCTCCAGATCTCAACCCCATAGAAAATCTTTGAGGGAGTTGAAAGTCCGTGTTGCCCAGCGACAGCCCCAAAACATCACTGCTCTAGAGGAGATCTGCATGGAGGAATGGGCCAAAATAGTGTGTGAAAACCTTGTGAAGACTTACAGAAAACGTTTGACCTGTGTCATTGCCAACAAAGGGTATATAACAAAGTATTGAGAAACTTTTGTTATTGACCAAATACTTATTTTCCACCATAATTTGCAAATAAATTCATAAAAAATCCTACAATGTGATTTTCTGGATTTTTTTTTCTCATTTTGTCTGTCATAGTTGACGTGTACCTATGATAAAAATTAAAGGCCTCTCTCATCTTTTTAAGTGGGAGAACTTTCACAATTGGTGGCTGACTAAATACTTTTTTCCCCCACTGTATGTGGGAACTCCTTCAAGACTGTTGGAAAATAATTCCTCATGAAGCTGGTTGAGAGAATGCCAAGCTGTCATCAAGGCAAAGGGTGGCCATTTTTAAGAATGTAAATATAAAATATATATTGATTTGTTCAACACTTTTTGGTTACTACATGATTCCATATGTTTTTTCATAGTTTTGATGTCTTCACCATTATTCAACAATGTATAAAATAGTAAAAATAAAGAAAAACCCTTGAATGAGTAGGTGTGTCCATACATTGACTGGTACTGTACATCTACATTATGTATTGATACAAAATGTAGGCGCAGTATAGACCCAACTGCATATCTTGATATTGTTGTAACCTGTGTTTAAAATACTCACTCATTAAAAATCTGTTCTGATCAACACATGATTCTCTTTGTACTTTTACATATCATTTTATTCTTTAAAAAAATACATGAAAAACTAACGTTTTGTTTGAAAATAAAATAAAGATTTTACCTAAATTTGTTACTTTTGGGCAATATGCAATATTGATTGAGGAACTATTTGCTGAGGAATGTGACTGTTTTTCTGGATTGTCTGAACTGTATTTTACTTTGTTTTGTACTTTCCGATTTTGATTAGATTTGGTCTATAAATGTTATGTGCAGGAAAGAGACCCTGGTCTCAATGGTGGCTTCCTGTTTAAATAAAGGTAAAAAATATTGATTTATTTATTCATATTTATTGTATACAGTATATCAATGTAGAGCTCATGTAAACCATGATTGACCACACACTCCAGCACATTAGGTGGCGGCAAACACCCTGAAGGTTTGTTTGCGGACCACCATTATACCATAGAAGAAGATGCTTCATCAACAACAACAACAGCAAAGCTACTGATTCAACCACCTCGGTAGCTTGCTAGCTAATATAAAACCGAAACATTGAAGTTCTTTTAGAACATTTTGGATATATTAATCTGAGTGTTTTGAACACAATTCTGTTTATGTATCTACTAGTTAATTTCAACTTAATTTCATTGTTCTATTTGTTGAGATTGATACTCAGCCTAGCACTAATGCTAATCGCTGATGCTAGTCACTAATTAGCTAACATCCCCAACCATGAACTTAGCTACTCCCCTGCTAAAGAAGAGGAGGATATTACAGTGAAAGAAGAGGAAGAACATTTTAGAGAGGAAGAGGATGCTATCTCAATAAAAGGTGAAGGAGGAAGAGGAAGGAGAGGAGGAGGAGACTGAACACGACACCAGTGAGTATAGCTGCTCTTGTAAAAATAAAAGCATGGCATGTGTGCACAAAAAAAGGAAGAACTTTTGGGGGACTTTTATTTTGACATGAGGTAAGCAGAGAAAGTGGGTATGGAACAGACTGTTTAGATAGATATTCTGTCTCATTCCTCCCGTTTTAAGTACCAACAGTCCAGCCCACCGTCACAGTAGAGTATAGTACAGCACAGCAATGTTTCTGAAACTTACAGAAGGAAAATAACTAATCAGAAACTAAGTGTTGATATTAGTTGTAAAATAACTCATCAGAAACTATGTGTTGATATTAGTTGTAAAAGAACTCATCAGAACCTAAATTGAAGTGCTGATATCAGTTGTAAAATAACTCATCAGAATCTAAGTGTTGATATTAGTTGTAAAATAACTAATCAGAAACGAAGTGTTGATATTAGTTGTAAAATAACTCATCAGAATCTAAGTGTTGATATCCGTTGTAAAATAACTCATCAGAAACTAAGTGTTGATATCCGTTGTAAAATAACTCATCAGAAACTAAGTGTTGATATTAGTTGTAAAATAACTCATCAGAAACTAAGTGTTGATATCAGTTGTAAAATAACTCATCAGAAACTAAGTGTTCATTTGTTATTTAAATCTCAATGGTTTTATTAGGTCCTTAATATTTAGCTATAAGGTATAGGGAGGCGGGGCACGTAGCCCTTTCCTGCAGTCAAATGTCCAAATCGCTCTCTGGTGGCCTCAAGGGTGCAATGTTATTCATATTTTTCAGAATTTCATAATTCATAAAATCTTACGAATGTAACTCTGAAAATCTGGTATTTGTATGTTAAACAGTTTTGTTATACAGTATTTCAGTGTTCTGTGATGTATATGAAGTGTAATATCGGGACGCAAACTCAAAATGTAATACATTTCAACTCTATATCTGACATGGTACAGGTGTCTAATGTAATACATTCCAACTCTATATCTGACATGGTACAGGTGTCTAATGTAATACATTCCAACTCTATATCTGACATGGTACAGATGTCTAATGTAATACATTCCAACTCTATATCTGACATGGTACAGGTGTCTAATGTAATACATTCCAACTCTATATCTGACATGGTCCAGGTGTCTAATGTAATACATTCCAACTCTATATCTGACATGGTACAGGTGTCTAATGTAATACATTCCAACTCTATATCTGACATGGTATAGGTGTCTTTTTTTCTTCTTTTTTTTAAGCCCATAACAATGTGTGTGAGGTGTGTTTCAAAGCAGATTTGTTTAAGACTACCAAGAATGTGTGACCCTGATTTAGCCCCACTGCAGTAAAAGGTAAACCCTAATGCAGTGTAGTGTTGCTAGGGCAACAACCAACACGTGCTTTGGGGTCCCGAGGACCGAATCTGGAAAACCCTTCCCTAATGGCTCCTGTAAGTCGCTCTGGATAAGAGCGTCTGCTGAATGACTCAAATGTACATGTAAAGAGTTACACAGACTAATCTGAAAATCTCTATGACGCCACGTCATACAGTATATGCTATATTATTACAACCCAACTCCTGTCTGATTTCATGACATTTGGGTGAAATCTTGGCTTTCATTTTCTTTTCAAAATGATGAAGGGGACAGAATCAAAGACAGCGAAGGATCATTTGGATCTGGATTAAACAATCTAAAACACTGACCTCAGGTTATTGAGGGATCTTTAGTTTGGATTAAACCTCAGAGGAAGACAGTTTTACCACGTGGAGGGTTCATTCAGGGTCGTGTTTATTAAGTGCACAACATAGCAAAATGTTTCACAGCTCAAAATGAAAAAAAATATAAAAATGTATATGATCCTAGTCTCTGTTTAACTAGATACGCTGTTTGTCTTTGGCAGACTCTCACTCTCACATCGGTAAGAGTCCTTCAGGGGAACCAGAGATGCCCAAACCAGTGAGACCACACCAGTGTTCCCACTGTGGAAAGAGTTTTAAGTGGGTATGTTACCTGAAAGAGCATGAAAGAATACCCACTGGAGAAAAGCCGTTCCAATGCTCACAGTGTGGAAAGGGTTTTACCTTGGAAGGGAGCCTGAAAACACATGAAAGGACACACACAGGAGAAAAAACATTCCAATGCTCTCAGTGTGGAAAAGGTTTTACCCGGGTAGTGAACCTGCAAACGCATTTGAGAACGCACACAGGGGAGAAGCCCTACCACTGCTCAGATTGTGGAAAGAGATTTACCCAGCTAGGGAACCTGAAATCACATGAGAGAACACATTCTTTAGAGAGACCTTTTCAGTGCTCACAGGGTGGAAAGAGATTTATCAATTCATAAAATCTGAAAGACGATAAGGGAATACACACAGGATAAAAAAAATTCCAATGCTCTCAGTGTGGAAAGGGTTTTACCTTGGTAGGGAACCTGAAAACGCAATTGAGAACACACACAGGGGAGAAGCCTTTCCAATGCTCTCAGTGTAAAAATAGTTTTAGCAAGTTAGGGAACCTGAAAAGGCATGATAGGACACACACAGGAGAAAAACCTTTCAATGTTCCCAGTGTGGAAAGAGTTTTACAGAGTTAGGGAGCATGAAAAGACATGAGATAATACACAACCACTGCTCCCGATGTGAAATTTGATTTTCCTCATCATGGTGCCTAAAATCACATGAGAGGACACACTCAGGAGAGAAGCTTTTCCAATGCTCCCAGTGTGTAAAGTGTTTTACCCGGTTAGGGACTCTGAAAATACATCAGAGAATACACTTTGGAGTGAAGCTTTACCACTGCTCCCACTGTGGATTTAAATTGACCTGGTCAAGGCAACTAAAAGAGCATGAAAGAATCCACACCTAAGAGAAACGTTATCAATGCTCCCAGTGTGGAAAGATATTTACCCAGTTAGGGAAAGACCATGTGGTAACACACACATGGAAGATGCCTTACCACTGCTCCCAGTGTGGAAAGAGGTATATCAATAATAATAATATAAGGCAATTAGCAGACGCTTTTATCCAAAGCGACTTACAGTCATGCATGCATACATTGTACATATGAATGGTCCCGGGAATCAAACCCACTACCCTGGCGTTACAAGCGCCAGTATGAAAAATGTATGGACTCACCGAATCTGGGAAACCCTGCCCTAATGGCTCCTGTAAGTCGCCCTGGATAAGAGCGTCTGCTAAATGACTAAAATGTAAAAATTTAAATAAATCTGAATAGAAGAAAATTGTATAAGGAAGCTAACTTGAAGATACTGTGTATCCATGAAAACCGGATGTTTCCGGTTTCTTCCGATAAGAAGTGAGGAAAATCCTTACTTTGAAATGATTTGTTATGACGTTGTTTGACAGAATCTTTTTTGTTAAACTGCGTTACTCAATTCAGTCAGCAGATGGCGATGTGAGGCTTCAGGTGCTTCTTGCGTGACGTATAATCTAGTGGACGGGATGCTAAGAACAGCAACACGGCTACTTATCCACCTCGATAGCTTGCTAGTCAACATGAAAATGAAACATTGAAGCTCATTCTTGTGTATATTAGTCTCAGCGTTTTAAACACAATTATGTTTACGTATCAACTTCTTAACTTTAACGTCATTTGCTAGATGTTAAATGTGTTAGCTTGTTAAGATTGATATTCAGCCCGGCACTAGGCTAGTCGTTAATGCTAACCAGCTAATGCTAGCTAGCTAGCTAACATCCCCGACCATGAGCTCACTAAGCTACTCTCCTCCTGCTAAAGAAGAGGAGGTCTGCTGGACAGAGAAAGAAGCTCTGGGGATGAACATTGTCGTAAAAGAGGAGGATATTACAGTGAAAGGAGAGGAAGAAGCTTTCAGAATGAAAAAGGAGGAAGAGGAGGCTATCACATTGAAAGAAGAAGTGGAGCATTTTGGAGTGGAAGAGGGAATAGCGGCTGGAACACTGGAAGAGGAGGTAGAAGCTTTCAGAATAAAAGAAGAGGAGGAGGATATCACATTGAAAGAAGAGAAGGATGTTTTAGTGAAAGAAGAGAAAGATCCGTTTGGAGTGAAAGAGGAAGAGGGGATAGAGGCTATCACAGTGGAAGAAGAGGAGGTAGATGCTTTCAGAATAAAAAAGGAGGAAGAGGAGGCTGTTATTGTGAAAGAAGAAGAGGATGTTACAGTGAAAGACGAACCTTTTTGGGGGGAAGAGGAGGCTATCTCAATAAAAGAGAAGGTTGAAGACGTTCTGTTAGTGAAAGAGGAGGAGACAGAATATCTGATTAACACCAGTGAGTAACTGTCTAAAAAAGGTTCTGCACTCGAATATGTTGTTCAGTACCAGGGGCGGTGTGTTCAATAGGGCGATATGGGCGACGCACTGCCAAACGGGAAAAGGAAGGGATTTTTTTTCTAATCAATTATATCACGGCAACAGTAGTTATCAGTGTTGTAATCTAGACGTCTGGTCTGATCTGCCACTAAATGTCCAATCAGGCTAAAGTCGTGCTTCAAATGCCCCCCTTTTTGGGGGCGATTTCAGTCAGGTTGAAAATCGCCCAGAAGTCTGTCATAGACTCCCATGTAAAATCTATTTTTTCAAATATCAGAGCTTTCAATACAATCTCTATGGGTTTCTGAGGGCTTGCACTTACGCGCTTTCGTCATACGTAACGTAACCATGAACGTAACTAAGAAAAGAGCGGGTAGCAGCGTCAATCAATTCACGTACTACTGGTAAGATTGCTATAGCGTTCAGTGCAACTCGATTGTCTCTTTGAAATAAGTTACTTTTTTGTCGGCGAACAAATCAAGATAAATTGGCAACGTAACAATTAGGACCTCCCAGACCAAATGTAATAATTCAACAGGTTTCTACTAAAGGCGGAAAGTCCTACACCCGAGGATTTTCCAAAAATTAGTATGAACGAAAAACCTGGCTAGCAGGCTGCGATGTAGCTAATGCAGTCTTCTGCTACTCTTTCACCCTGAAGGCGGCACGGCAGACAGCACCGCTTGGACAGCGACTGGTGTGTAACGGACATGCACCATCTTTCAGGAAAGATTAAGAAACATGAGCTGTCAAAGACCCACATGGATAGCTGTTTGAGATGGTCTGCTTTGGGGAGTGAACATTGCCACTCAACTGGATGAGGGATACAGGCTAGCTGTCCGCCGCCACAACGATGAGGTTAGTGTTGATAATCACAAGTTTACTGGAGAACTGAGACCAAGTAGAGACTTTGGACAGGGTGGATATGGTATAATAAAGGCAGTTTATTCAGAGGTAAAGATATCTGGAATCGCGTGCACGGACCCGTTCGTTATCTGAAGACAATGTTTCATTGTGTGCAGACATTTTATGCAATAAATGAAGTAGGTTGAATCTAGTAGTTCTGATCTTCTGATTGGTCCTGATGAGTTGGGCGAGGTCACCTCCAGGCTAGTGTCACTGTTGCATTGGCTCTGAGTCGGGTTCTCTGTCTTCAAATGTTCAGCCTAAGAGAGGGGAATTTTTGTGTGTGTGTGTGTGTGTGTGTTTAACAGTGATGATGATGTGTGTGTGTGTGTGTGTGTGTGTGTGTGTGTGTGTGTGTGTGTGTGTTTTTTTAACAGTGATGATGTGTGTGTATGTGTGTTTGTGTGTGTGTGTGTGTGTGTCCTCAGAGCAAGAACTCGTGAGTTGGAAGAAATGAGAGGCATATGGCGTGGGTGTTGTCCTTGGCCACCTGCTGACAAGGCTGACAAGATAGGACCCTTTTGTCCATTGTTATTGGATAGGAACAGAACTTATAACCAGCTCCTGACCTAAATAGATCTTAGCACAACATTTTACTCAACATATCATATTCCATATTCACTATAACAAATATATTTACTACGACATTAGCAAGAACCGCCACATCCTCAGCCGGCTAATCCAGTGTGTGAAGTTTTGCGGAGTGTTTGAGTTAGCTTTGCGAGGCAAAGATGAAACTGAGGGCTCCACCAACCCTGGTAAGCCAACACTTTTGAGATCAGTCAATAAATGCTTCTGGTATTGACTTATATGCTGCCCCTGTCTTCATGTTGTTGCTGGACATATCTTTTTTTAAATGTGTGTAGGTCACCTAAATCATCAGAAAAATTGCCCCCCCTGAGAATTTTTTCAGGAGCCGCCACTGTTCAGTACTGTATGGATTGTTAAAGGGGCAATCTGTGATTGGTGCATGCATTTTTTGACTTTTAAATTATTGATACTTTATACCCCATTTACATCGAAAATCATTTTGTGAAGTCAGCGGGTAAATATCTTTCCACACTGGGAGCTGTCTCCCAAGCTGGTCTCACTTGCTCAGAGGAAGAGATACTTTTTCTGGATAGCCAGAAAATGTGACACGTGACTACCTATGCAAAATGTGGGGTCTGAAACCTGACAGTTCAAGTCAGGTCCGCTGAGAGAATGCAAAACAGACAGCAGACAGACGGGGCTTTCTGGCGCTATGAGGCACGGGACCCTATGAAATTCACGGAGCGCTTTGTACACAAAATGTAACTGGGAACCAGTCCAGAACTTCACATCTAAGAGTTTAAAAGCAGAGGAGAAGTCCAAGAAACTGGTGCCAAATAAGAGAGAGAGTTGTAGCCAATGATTCTTGACGAATATAACTTCTAAATGCCCAACAACTTTAGTTCAACGGTCATCAACCCCATTCAACCCCATCAGAACAGCATGTTTACCTCTATGTAGTGGGATAGAGGAGTTAGTGAGCTGATTTTGGTCAATTCTGAATTCAACTCAGGATAACCGTTGAAGGTTGCTTACCTGTTAGCCTTGTACGT
Source organism: Coregonus clupeaformis (assembly GCF_020615455.1). NCBI lineage: Eukaryota > Metazoa > Chordata > Actinopteri > Salmoniformes > Salmonidae > Coregonus > Coregonus clupeaformis. Next base: position 204,848 of record NW_025534166.1, on the reverse strand, counting down.
TTCTATGGCAACAAATCCTTCAACTCTAAACCTGCTGACTCCACTTTATCCTGAATCAAGTGTCTGAGCTGCGAGATGAGGACCAATGAAATCGTGGGCCTCTGTAGCTCAATTGGTAGAGCACGGCGCTTGTAACGCCCAGGGTAGTGGGTTCGATCCCCGGGACCACCCATACGTAAAAATTTATGCACACATGACTGTAAGTCGCTTTGGATAAAAGCGTCTGCTAAATGGCATATTATTATTAAATTATTATTAGGCGATTCCACGCTAGGACAGCCCAAAAACAGCATAGAAACTTAATTTGGAGGAAGGATGTTTGACATGCTTTTTACATTTATATTAATATCTATATTTTTTATCATGATGAAACTAGACATTTTAGGCACTTTTTAGACCCTAAGGTCACATGTTTACCATCTGTTTGATGTTCTCGTTCATACAGGAGAGAGACGTGACTATCGTGGATCCTCTGGGGAGCCTCAACAACATCCTGATGCTGACGAGGCAGAGAAGAGTCTCTCCAGATCAGAACACCAGATGGTACAGCTTGGTCTGGTCTAGCATACAGCTTGCTCTATCGGGGGCTGGGTTTCTGTAAAGTACTTTATGACAACAGTGACATCAGCATCCATAATGATATGTGTCTGTGTCCCCTCTTTATGGTTACCAGGACAACGCTAGCCCTTCCTCCCTCCCAGAGTCCCCGTGTCGTACCTCTCCCAGTAGCACCTTACTGCTGGGTCTGAAGAGGTTGTCTGTGCGGCTGGTGGACTGCAGGAAAACAACGGGGCTGAGTGGAACTGTGAGAGGAGGAGAAGAGAAGAAAGGAGCAGATTTGACTCATCAAAGTAAGTGCTGTAGTTTAGTTTGAACAATAAAATAGATCTACCCACTGGTATCTGTTACCAGGACAACCAGCAGAGTTCTGTTAGTTGACATGAAGATACACTGGTATCTGTTACCAGGACAACCAGCAGAGTTCTGTTAGTTGACATGAAGATACACTGGTATCTGTTACCAGGACAACCAGCAGAGTTCTGTTAGTTGACATGAAGATACACTGGTATCTGTTACCAGGACAACCAGCAGAGTTCTGTTAGTTGACATGAAGATACACTGGTATCTGTTACCAGGACAACCAGCAGAGTTCTGTTAGTTGACATGAAGATACACTGGTATCTGTTACCAGGACAACCAGCAGAGTTCTGTTAGTTGACATGAATATATACTGGTATCTGTTACCAGGACAACCAGCAGAGTTCTGTTAGTTGTCAAGAAGATACACTGGTATCTGTTACCAGGACAACCAGCAGAGTTCTGTTAGTTGACATGAAGATATACTGGTATCTGTTACCAGGACAACCAGCAGAGTTCTGTTAGTTGACATGAATATATACTGGTATCTGTTACCAGGACAACCAGCAGAGTTCTGTTAGTTGACATGAAGATAGACTGGTATCTGTTACCAGGACAACCAGCAGAGTTCTTTTAGTTGACATGAAGATAGACTGGTATCTGTTACCAGGACAACCAGCAGAGTTCTGTTAGTTGACATGAATATAGACTGGTATCTGTTACCAGGACAACCAGCAGAGTTCTGTTAGTTGACATGAATATAGACTGGTATCTGTTACCAGGACAACCAGCAGAGTTCTGTTAGTTGACATGAAGATAGACTGGTATCTGTTACCAGGACAACCAGCAGAGTTCTTTTAGTTGACATGAATATAGACTGGTATCTGTTACCAGGACAACCAGCAGAGTTCTGTTAGTTGACATGAATATAGACTGGTATCTGTTACCAGGACAACCAGCAGAGTTCTGTTAGTTGACATGAATATAGACTGGTATCTGTTACCAGGACAACCAGCAGAGTTCTGTTAGTTGACATGAATATATACTGGTATCTGTTACCAGGACAACCAGCAGAGAAAATCCAGAGAGTGTGGTGAAGGATGGTTATGGTATTACATTGATAACCAACTATTCCCAGACACCAAGACCACTCCATGGCTGTTCTAAATAATTGAAAGTTCCCCTGGAAGGGACGAATAATGAAGCACCCTATACTATTCAGGTCTGGGATTGGCCTTTAAAACGGACCAATAACATCACACTACCGTGCTATACTATTCATAATGTGACGAGATCCTGAGGCCCATTGTCGTGCCATTCATCCACCACCATCACCTCATGTTTCAGCAGGATAATGCACGGCCCCATGTCGCAAGGATCTGTACTCAATTCCTGGAAGCTGAAACTGTCCCAGTTTTTCCATGGCCACCATTTTCACCAGACATGTCACCCATTGAGCATGTTTGGGATGCTCTGTAATGACGTGTACGACAGCGTGTTCCAGTTCCCGCCAATTAGCAGCAACTCGAGTGGGAAAACATTCCACAGTCCACAATCAACAGCCTGATCAACTCTATGTTAAGGTGTAATGCTGCATAAGGCAAATGGTCAAACCAGGTACTGACTGGTTTCCTTATATGAACTGTAACTCAGTAAAATCTTTGAAATTGTTGCATGTTGTGTTTATATTTTTGTTCAGTGGTGAAGGATGTATTGCCGAAGGAAATAGTCAAATTGTATTAAACTGGGAAAGATGGGTTAGTCTGTGGACGTCTAAGGGTTGGAATTAAGATTAGAGTGATTGGTTGATTTGAGGATGCACTTGGAGTCCAGTACAAATAGGAGGTGGCTATAGGAGAATGCTACCATAGTGCCAACTGTAAAGTTTGGTGGATGAGGAATAATGGTCTGGGGCTGTTTGTCATGGTTCGGGCTAGAACCCTTAGTTCCAGTGAAGGGAAATCTTAACGCTACAGCATACAATGACATTCTAAACGATTCTGTGCTCCCAATTTTGTGGCAACAGTTTGGGGACGGCCCTTTCCTGTTTCAGCATGACAATGCCCCTGTGCACAAAGCGAGGTTCATGAATAAATTATTTGTTGAGATTGGTGTGGAAGAACTTGACTGGCCTGGACAGAGCCCTGATCTCAACCCCATCGAACACCTTTGGGATGAATTGGAACGCCGACCTGCGAGCCAGGCCTAATCGCCCAACATCAGTGCCCGACCTCACTAAAGCTCTTGTGGCTGAATGGATGCAAGTCCCCACAGCAATGTTCCAACATCCAGTGGAAAGCCTTCCCAGAAGAGTGGAGGCTGTTATAGCAGCAAAGGAGGGACCAACTCCATATTAATGCCCATGATTTTGGAATGAGATTTTCGATGAGCAGGTGTCCACATAATTTTGGTCATGTAGTGTATTTAATGTTTGACCCCATCCCTCAGCTATATACCAAAACAGTGGCAGGGTGACAACTTTGTTGTTGTTTGAACTGCAGATTGCCTCTTTAGGTCTAGTAGCCTATCAAATAACAATAATGTACACTTAAAGTGTATCCTATACTAGTCTATTTATCCATTAGGTCTAATAAATGTATCCTATACTGACTAGTCTATTTATCCATTAGGTCTAATAAATGTATCCTATACTGACTAGTCTATTTATCAATTAGGTCTAATAAATATTGCCACTCCTATTTGCCATATCTTCAATCTAAGCCTACTAGAAGTGTGTGCCCTCAGGCCTGGAGGGAAGCAAAAGTCATTCCGCTACCAAAGAATAGTAAAGCCCCCTTTACTGGCTCAAATAGCCGACCAATCAGCCTGTTAACAACCCTTAATAACGTTATGGGGAAAGTTGTGTTTGGCCAGATAAAATGCTATTTTACAGTAAGCAAATTGACAACAGACTTTTCAGCACACTTATAGGGAAGGGCATTCAACAAGCACAGCACTTACACAAATGACTGATGATTGGCTGAGAGAAATTGATGTTAAAAATATTGTTTTTAAGAGGCTCCTCTGTCCTCCACTCGTTACCTGTATTAATGGCACCTGTTTGAACTTGTTATCAGTATAAAAGACACCTGTCCACAACCTCAAACAGTCACACTCCAAACTCCACTATGGCCAAGACCAAAGAGCTGTCAAAGGACACCAGAAACAAAATTGTAGACCTGCACCAGGCTGGGAAGACTGAATCTGCAATAGGTAAGCAGCTTGGTTTGAAGAAATCAACTGTGGGAGCAATTATTAGGAAATGGAAGACATACAAGACCACTGATAATCTCCCTCGATCTGGGGCTCCACGCAAGATCTCACCCTGTGGGGTCAAAATGATCACAAGAACGGTGAGCAAAAATCCCAGAACCACACGGGAGGACCTAGTGAATGACCTGCAGAGAGCTGGGACCAAAGTAACAAAGCCTACCATCAGTAACACACTACGCCGCCAGGGACTCAAATCCTGCAGTGCCAGACGTGTCCCCCTGCTTAAGCCAGTACATGTCCAGGCCCGTCTGAAGTTTGCTAGAGTGCATTTGGATGATCCAGAAGAGGATTGGGAGAATGTCATATGGTCAGATGAAACCAAAATATAACTTTTTGGTAAAAACTCAACTCGTCGTGTTTGGAGGACAAAGAATGCTGAGTTGCATCCAAAGAATACCATACCTACTGTGAAGCATGGGGGTGGAAACATCATGCTTCGGGGGCTATTTTTCTGCAAAGGGACCAGGACGACTGATCCGTGTAAAGGAAAGAATGAATGGGGCCATGTATCGTGAGATTTTGAGTGAAAACCTCCTTCCATCAGCAAGGGCATTGAAGATGAAACGTGGCTGGGTCTTTCAGCATGACAATGATCCCAAACACACCGCCCGGGCAACGAAGGAGTGGCTTCGTAAGAAGCATTTCAAGGTCCTGGAGTGGCCTAGCCAGTCTCCAGATCTCAACCCCATAGAAAATCTTTGGAGGAAGTTGAAAGTCTGTGTTGCCCAGCGACAGCCCCAAAACATCACTGCTCTAGAGGAGATCTGCATGGAGGAATGGGCCAAAATACCAGCAACAGTGTGTGAAAACCTTGTGAAGACTTACAGAAAACGTTTGACCTGTGTCATTGCCAACAAAGTATTGAGAAACTTTTGTTATTGACCAAATACTTATTTTCCACCATAATTTGCAAATAAATTCATTAAAAATCCTACAATATGATTTGCTGGATTTTCTCATTTTGTCTGTCATAGTTGACGTGTACCTATGATGAAAATTACAGGCCTCTCTCATCTTTTTAAGTTGGAGAACTTGCACAATTGGTGGCTGACTAAATACTTTTTTCCCCACTGTAACTAGCAACTGTAACGGATTACATTTAGAAAGTAACCCAACCAATCAACCCTGCCAAGATTATTTTAAATGAGAATTTTTTTGTAAACTGGCCTCTGGTTTTTGAGGGATCTGATTAGGATTAAACCTCCTAGCAAGAGAGTTGTGGAGGTTTCATTCAGGTCTCTGTTTAAATAAACGCTCTGTCTTTGGCAGGAGAAAGACCAGATTCAGAGACGTCCAAACCAGCAAGACGATTCCACTGCACCCACTGTGGAAAAGGTTTTAATCAGTTAAGGGTCCTGAAACAACATGAGAGAATACACACAGGGGAGAAGCCTTTCCAATGCTCTCAGTGTGGAAAGAGTTTTTCCCAGTTAGGACACCTGAAACGACATGATAGAATACACACAGGGGAAAAGCCTCATCACTGCTCCCAGTGTGGAAATAGTTTTAACCATTTAAGGTACCTGAAACTACATGAGAGAATACACACAGGGGAAAAGCCTCATCACTGCTCCCAGTGTGGAAAGAGTTTTAACCGGAAAGAATACCTGAAAGAGCATGAGAGAATACACACAGAGGAGAAGCCTTTCCAATGCTCCCAGTGTGGAAAGAGTTTTTCCCAGTTAGGAAACCTGAAAGTGCATGAGAGAATACACACAGGGGAAAAGCCTCATCACTGCTCCCAGTGTGGAAAGAGTTTTAACCGGAAAGAATACCTGAAAGAGCATGAGAGAATACACACAGGGAGAAGCCTCATCACTGCTCCCAGTGTGGAAAGGGTTTTTCCCAGTTAGGAAACCTGAAAGTGCATGAGAGAATACACACAGGGGAAAAGCCTCATCACTGCTCCCAGTGTGGAAAGAGTTTTAACCGGAAAGAATACCTGAAAGAGCATGAGAGAATACACACAGGGGAGAAGCCTCATCACTGCTCCCAGTGTGGAAAGGGTTTTTCCCAGTTAGGAAACCTGAAAGTGCATGAGAGAATACACACAGGGGAAAAGCCTCATCACTGCTCCCAGTGTGGAAAGGGTTTTAACCAGTTAGGGGACCTGAAACGACATGAGAGAATACACACAGGGGAGAAGCCTCATCACTGCTCCCAGTGTGGAAAGGGTTTTAACCAGTTAGTTCAACTGAAACAGCATGAGAGAATACACAGGGGAGAAGCCCTACCACTGCTCCCAATGTGAAAAGAGTTTTGCCAGGTTAGGGTACCTGAAAATACATGAGAGAATACACACAGGAGAGAAGCCTCATCACTGCTCCCGGTGTGGAAAGAGTTTTACCCAGTTAGGTCACCTGAAACAGCATGAGAGAATACACACGGGAGAAGCCCTACCACTGCTCCCAATGTGAAAATAGTTTTGCCTGGTTAGGTCACATGAGAAGACATGAGAGGACGCACACAGGAGATAAGGATGTAGGCTGCTGAAGAGTGGGACATAGGACAGATGTAGGCTGAACAGTAGGACATAGGACAGATGTAGGCTGAACAGTAGGACATAGGACAGATGTAGGTCCAATACATGGTGGATCAGTAGGCCGTAGAGACTCTGAATGTGTCTTGTGTATTGACTCTCCAGTGTTTTCCGTACTATATGTATTATAGTGGATTGGGTTTGTGGATTTGTTTTCTGACTTCACAAAATGAATTTCCATGTAAATGGACAAAGTATATCGTATCGTACCGCTGCTCTCCTTTTGAGAAAATAAAAATCCAGTTAGAGGAAGGTTTCCCAAACTCTACCCCAAAGGGTAGATCAGCTTTAATGTTGCAGATAGATTGTAGCTTCCACACTCTTGGCATCCCGTCTCTCAACCAGCTTCATGAGGTAGTCACCTGTATTCATCTCAACATCAACTGTTCAGAGGAGACTGCGTGAATCAGGCCTTCATGGTCGAATTGCTTCAAAGAAACCACTACTAAAGGACACGGAAGATCACCATATGTGTGGTTCCCACCGTGAAGCATGGAGGAGGTGGTGTGGGGGTACTTTGCTGGTGACACTGTCAGTGATTTTATTTAGAATTCAAGGCACACTTAACCAGCATGGCTACCACAGCATTCTGCAGCGATACGCCATCCCATCTGGTTTGGGCTTAGTGGGACTATCATTTATTTTTCAACAGGACAATGACCCAACACACCTCCAGGCTGTGTAAGGGCTATTTAAACCAAGAAGTAGAGTGATGGAGTGCTGCATCAGATGACCTGGCCTCCACAATCACCCGACCTGAACCTCAATTGAGATGGTTTGGAATGAGTTGCACCACAGAGTAAAGAAAACAAAGCCAACAAGTGCTCAGCATATGTGGGAACTCCTTCAAGACAGTTGGAAAATAATTCCTCATGAAGCTGGTTGAGAGAATGCCAAGCTGTCATCAAGGCAAAGGGCGGCCATTTTGAAGAATGTAAATATAAAATATATATTGATTTGTTTAACACTTTTTGGTTACTACATGATTCCATATGTGTTTTTTTTTATAGTTTTGATGTCTTCACCATTATTCAACAATGTATAAAATAGTAAAAATGAAGAAAAACCCTTGAATGAGTAGGTGTGTCCAAACATTTGACTGGTACTGTACATCTACATGATGTATTGTTACACAATGTAGGCGCAGTATAGATCCAAATGCATATCTTGATATTATTGTAACCTTATGTTTAAAATACTCACTCATTATAAACCTGTAATGATCAACACATGATTCTCTTTGTACTTTTACATATCATTTTATTCTTTAATAAAATACATGAAAAACAAACGTTTTGTTTGAAAATAAAATAAAGATTTGACCTGACGTTATTACTAACTGCAGTCAGCAGGTGGCGATGTGGGTCTTTCAGGCAATGCTGCCATTGTGACGTATAATCTAGCGGGCAGAGGCTGCTGTCAAGAAACACTGGCATGTTTTATCATCGGACCCAGCTCTGCCAGCTTATTGTACAAAGGAGAGGTCGCAATTTACGCGACATGTTGGTCGATGCCAACTGCCAAAATGAGCCAGGCTCGTTTACGCCCTCTTCCGGACGGCAGCTATAAATGCACAGGCTGCGCACAGTGCAACAATATGCCACCCACAGAAAGGAAAACGATTCCAAATAAATGGCATTATTAGGTGCTCCTCCACCCATGTCATCTCCATGATTAAATGTCCATGTGGGCTGTGAATTCCTGAACATAAAAGTTCAACCGGAAGAAACGACAGGGATTATCCAGTCGCAGTACATTTTAATGACCAAAAACATCACATTTCTACCTTTTTAGATTTAGTGTCAAAGAGGGAGTCAAGATATCAGACAGATGAGGCGCTATAAAGAACTCTTGAGTAAAAGAGAATGTTTGGGGATTTTCACCCTCCAGACATTATTCCCTAAAGGTAAATAAATAAAAATAAATATATAAATAATTAAATATCATTAATCACAATGGTTAGTCTTTTCAAATTAACAGGACAACGTTCTGAACGTATTCATATGACTACATTTATCCTAATCGGAAACATAACAAACAGCCGCGGGGAGAAGTCAAAAGATCCTAGAAGTCGGGCTATAAATGGTCAAATCCAGAATAACTATAAGCTAGCCGAATTGTTCAGTCTTGATCTATGATCAAAATAGGCTGGGACGTGTTCGGGTTCCCTTACAGAAAAAAAAAATGCAATCAGAGAGCAGTATAACTGCAATTACTGCGTCCAAAATTCCACAGTCGACTGCCGTTACTGCACTTTTACAGCAGTTTCAAAAACTGCAATATTTTATTGTAAGGGTTCCATTTAGGCTATAGGTTATGGGGAAGAACGCAACTGCACTGAAACGATTAGCCTGATTCAATGCAATTCCCCACTCCTGAACATGTTTATAGGCATAACCTACCACTCAATTCGGAGCATTTAAAACAACCATATTTTCTGTGGGATAATGATACTTGCACCGTGGATCATAGTTTTTTAAATCACCATTTATAAGCCAACAACAGGTAGCCGATGCTTTTTTTTTGCCATTCGCTATAACAAGGGTTAGAACTACATCGTCACACACGCCCTCAAGTTCAAGACCTGCTTTTAACCATAACACGTGAAGCCCTCCATAGAAATTGATAGCATATAGCCTAAGGAGTGCGTGGTGACAGTGATTTGCGTCTATTAAAACAGGTAAACTTGTGGTAAACTGGGAACTCTGGGGGGAGGTCAAATCATGACATCAGTGATTTTCAGGTCGGAAAGTCGGAGATGTAGAAAGATTTCCCGAATTGGAAATAAGAGTTGAATCACCATTGAAATATAATTGTTCTTAGTCAGAGCTTGTTCTTTTCTGAGCGACTTTAAAGGGGAAATAAGCAATTTGCTACATCCAATTTCAAACTTTTAAATTAATGATTTCGTTTGTTAAGTCTAATGACACTGCTGGTCCTGCTCACACTGCCCTACCCTATGCTTTGACTTCTTTCTCCCCTCTCTCTCCAGATAAAATCCTGCGACTTGTGACTGCAGGCCGCCCAACAACCTGCCCGCTTGACCCCATCCCCTCCTCCCTTCTCCAGACCATCTCCGGTGACCTTCTCCCCTACCTCACCTCGCTGATCAACTCATCCTTGACCGCTGGCCATGTCCCTTCCGTCTTCAAGAGAGCGAGAGTTACTCCCCTTCTCAAAAAACCAACACTCGACCCCACTGATGTCAACAACTACAGACCAGTATCCCTTCTTTCTTTTCTTTCCAAAACTATTGAGCGTGCCGTCTTTAGCCAACTCTCTTGCTATCTCTCTCAGAATGACCTTCTTGATCCAAACCATCAGGTTTCAGGACTGGTCATTCAACTGAGACTGCTCTTCTCTGTGTCACGGAGACTCTCCGCACTGCTAAAGCTAACTCTCTCTCCTCTGCTCTTGTCCTTCTAGACCTGTCTGCTGCCTTTGATACTGTGAACCATCAGATCCTCCTCTCCACCCTCTCCGAGCTGGGCATCTCCGGCGCGGCTCACTCCTGGATTGCGTCCTACCTGACCGGTCGCTCCTACCAAGTGGCGTGGCGAGAAGCTGTCTCCGCACCACGTGCTCTCACCACTGGTGTCCCCCAGGGCTCAGTTCTAGGCCCTCTCCTTTTCTCCCTATACACCAAGTCACTTGGCTCTGTCATATCCTCACACGGCCTCTCCTATCATTGCTACGCTGACGATACACAACTAATCTTCTCCTTTCCCCCTTCTGATAACCAGGTGGCGAATCGCATCTCTGCATGTCTGGCAGACATATCAGTATGGATGACGGATCACCACCTCAAGCTGAACCCTGGCAAGACGGAGCTGCTCTTCCTCCCGGGGAAGGACTGCCCGCTCCATGATCTCGCCATCACGGTTGACAACTCTGTTGTGTCCTCCTCCCAGAGTGCGAAGAGCCTTGGCGTGACCCTGGACAACACCCTGTCGTTCTCCGCTAACATCAAGGCGGTGACCCGCTCCTGCAGGTTCATGCTCTACAACATTCGGAGAGTACGACCCTGCCTTACACAGGAAGCGGCACAGGTCCTAATCCAGGCACTTGTCATCTCCCGTCTGGATTACTGCAACTCGCTGTTGGCTGGCCTCCCTGCATGTGCCATTAAACCCCTACAACTCATCCAGAATGCCGCAGCCCGTCTGGTGTTCAACCTTCCCAAGTTCTCTCACGTCACCCCCCTCCTCCGCACACTCCACTGGCTTCCAGTTGAAGCTCGCATCCGTTACAAGACCATGGTGCTTGCCTTTGGAGCAGCGAGGGGAACGGCACCTCTGTACCTTCGGGCTCTGATCAGTCCCTACACCCAAACGAGGGCATTGCGTTCATCCACCTCTGGCCTGCTGGCTCCCCTTCCTCTGCGGAAGCATAGTTCCCGCTCAGCCCAGTCAAAACTGTTCGCTGCTCTGGCACCCCAATGGTGGAACAAGCTCCCTCACGACGCCAGGACAGCGGAGTCACTCACCACCTTCCGGAGACATTTGAAACCCCACCTCTTTAAGGAATACCTGGGATAGGATAAAGCAATCCTTCCCCCCCCCCACACACACACAGCGGAGTCGCTCACCACCTTCCGGAGACATTTGAAACCCCACCTCTTTAAGGAATACCTGGGATAGGATAAAGTAATCCTTCTACCCCCACGCCCCCCACCCCACAGCGGAGTCACTCACCACCTTCCGGAGACATTTGAAACCCCACCTCTTTAAGGAATACCTGGGATAGGATAAAGTAATCCTTCTACCCCCCCAACCCCTCACACACAGCGGAGTCGCTCACCACCTTCCGGAGACATTTGAAACCCCACCTCTTTAAGGAATACCTGGGATAGGATAAAGTAATCCTTCTACCCCCCCAAAAAAAATTTAAAAAAATAAAATTGTAAAGTGGTTATCCCACTGGCTATAGGGTGAATGCATCAATTTGTGAGTCGCTCTGGTCTAGAGCGTCTGCTAAATGACGTAAATGTGCCCTTGAGCAAGGCACTTAACCCTAATTGCTCCTGTAAGTCGCTCTGGATAAGAGCGTCTGCTAAATGACTAAAATGTAAAATGTAAAAAATGATTTATGTACCCCTTGACTCTTTAAGAATATAAACGTATACATGCCTAATGAGCTTAGTTCAACTGCCGTACCCCATCAGAAATCAACCTGTTTAATTCCATTGTTTGTAAACATTGTAAACACTGTTCGCCTGAAAACATGGATAAACTAGAATTTAAAATATCATCTTGCATCCATAGCTCTGTGAATTTGAGAGTGGTTGTATTTCTCCAGCCTCAGCTTTTTACCAAAACAGTGGTGGGGTATCCGCTTTGTTATTGTTTGAACTGCAGATCCCCTGTAAAGGAAAAGTCATAACAGAGTTCATTATAACAGGGTTCAATATAACAGGGTTTATTTTAATTATTGATAAACATGCACCTGTTTGGTAACTGACTGTTAGAACTGTAAAGGCTCCGTGGATTGATGAGGAATTGAAAAACTGTCTGGTTGAAAGAGACGGGGCAAAAGGAGTGGCTAATAAGTCTGGCTGCACATCTGACTGGTTGACTTACTGCAAATTGAGAGATTATGTGACTAAACTCAACAAAAAGAAGAATAAACTGTATTATGAAGCCAAGATCAATGATATAAAGAATGATGGAAAACAGATTTGGAGCACTTTAACTGAAATATGGGTAGAATGACATTCAACTCCACCTTTCATCGAATCAGATGGCTTATTCATCACAAAACCATTTGATGTTGCCAATTATTTTAATGATTACTTAAATGGCAAAGTGGGCAAACTTAGGCAGGAAATGCCAACAAGGAACAGTAAGCCATCGTATTCATGCATAAAAAAGCAGATAATGAAAGAAAAGCATTGAAAGTTTGAATTTTGTAAAGTTAGTGTGGGAGAGGTGGAAAAAGTATTGTTATCGATCAATAATGACAAACCTCCTTGCATTGACAACTTAAATGGAAAGCTACTGAGTCTTTCAGGTGATGCTTCTTCCCACTCCAGTCAGCAGATGGCGATGTGAGTCTTTCAGGTGATGCTTCTTCCCACTCCAGTCAGCAGATGGCGATGTGAGTCTTTCAGGTGATGCTTCTTCCCACTCCAGTCAGCAGATGGCGATGTGAGTCTTTCAGGTGATGATTCTTGCGTGACGTATATTCTAGTGGACGGGACGGGAGGCTTTTTAAAAAACAACAACTCAGCCGCCTTGGTAGCTTGCTAGCAGGGACGGCCTGTTCAATAGGGCGATATGGGCGACGCACTGCCAAACGGGAAAAGGAAGGGATTTTTTTCTAATCATTTATATCACGGCAACAGTAGTTATCAGTGTTCACGTCTGATCTGCCAGCCACTAAATGTCAAATCAGGCTAAAGTCGTGCTTCAAATGGCCCCGCCCGTTTTTGGGGCGATTTCAGTCAGGTTGAAAATCGCCCAGAAGTCTCTCATAGCCTGTCATGTAAAATCTATTTTTTCAAATTTCAAAGCTTTCAATACATTCTCTATGGGTGTCTGTGGGCTTGCACTTACGCGCTTTCGTCATACGTGACGTAACCATGAACGTAACTAAGACAATAGCGGCTAGCAGCGTCTCTGTTGCGACCTGCAGTGTGGCGTTATTTTATGTTTTTAATTTGTAGACTTAGTTTACAAACATTCTGCCAACCATGGATTTCCAGTGGTGGATTTTGGACTGATCTTGTTGATCGTGTACATACCCGCTACGAACGGACTAAATAATGAAAACGCTGCTGGCAGCGGAATCCAATACAAGCTGGGAGACTTGGCTGGATGACAGAGTCCCGGACAGAGAAGTGGAGCCGGCCGGCTTCACCCTGGTCAGAGCGGACCGCGATCCTGGTAAGAGAGCGACTCTGTACCCCGACATTGAACTGCTTTCTGTGTCATTGCGACCTTACTATCTGCCCCGTGAGTTCCCCCAATTGTTTGTTACCGTTGTGTACTGTTGATAATCACAAGTTTACTGGAGAATTGAGACCAAGTAGAGACTTTGGACAGGGTGGATATGGTATAATAAAGGCAGTTTATTCAGAGGTAAAGATATCTGGAATCGCGTGCACGGACTCGTTCGTCAAACTCTTAGGGAGAAGAGAGCCCCGAAAACATTGTGTGCAGACATTTTATACAATAAATGATGTAGGTTGAATCTAGTAGTTCTGATCTTCTGATTGGTCCTGATGAGTTGGGCGAGGTCCCCTCCACTGTTGCATTGGCTCTGAGTCGGGTTCTCTGTCTTCAAATGTTCAGCCTAAAGAGAGGGGATTTTGTGTGTGTGTGTGTGTGTGTGTGTTTAACAGTGATGATGTGTGTGTGTGTGTGTGTGTGTGTGTGTGTCCTCAGAGCAAGAACTCGTGAGTTGGAAGAACTGAGAGACCTATGGCGTGGGTGTTGTCCTTGGCCACCTGCTGACAAGGCTGACAAGATAGGACTCTTTTGTCCATTGTTATAGGATAGGAACAGCATTGATTGAAAACAAACGCCAAACACAAAATGGGTCATGCACAAGATTTTAGTCAGACCAAGCTATAACATTATATATTTACTACGACAGTACATTCAACCAAAAGCTAATATAACAAAGGCATCAGAGATTATTTATAATCTGTCACAGAAACTGGAATCCATCTCCCCAGATCAGTCAATAAATGCTTCTGGTATTGACTTATATGCTGCCCCTGTCTTCATGTTGTTGCTGGACATATCTTTTTTAAAATGTGTGTAGGTCACCTAAATCATCAGAAAAATTGCCCCTCCTGAGATTTTTTTCAGGAGCCGCCACTGCTTGCTAGCCAACATAAAACCAAAATATTGAAGCTCTTTAGACCATTTTTGTGTATATTAACATCAGTGTTTTAAACACACTGTCTGTGTATTTAGCAGTTACTCCATTTGATTTCACATTTACGTTATTAGCTATCTGGCTAAGTAACACTAGGCTAATGCTAACTAGCTAGATAACATCCCCAACCATGTGCTCACTAAGCTACTCTCCTCCTCCTAAAGAAGAGGAGGTCTGCTGGACAGAGAAAGACGTTACAGTGAAGGAAGAGGAGGAAGAGGATGATGTCACAGTTAAAACAGAAGTAGAGGGCGAAGCTGTTACCGTGAAAGAAGAGGAAGAAGTTACAGTGAAAGATGAGGAAGAAGGTTTCAGAGTGAAAGAGGAGGATGCAGTTTTTGGAGTGAAGGAGGAGGGGAAGATTACTGTCACATTGGAGGAAGAAGAGGAGACTGGGGAGCTGATTAACACCAGTAAGTAGTATTTTAAAAACAGTGGCACAAACTCTGTAGTTGTTGAACTATTGAACTAATGTGTCGTCTTAAAGACTGCGGTCAGGTGAGCCGTCATTCGCAAAACGTGGTCAAGCCACCCACCCTTCTGTTTCCGCCTGAATTTTCTTACCGAATAGATACCACTTAACTGTACCGCGTGTTTTCTGGGAGGGAAACTGAGTCGGATGCTCTCTAATGCTCCGACAGAAACGATAGCTACAAATCATTCTAAAAATTACTTTGATATCACGGGTAGAGTGAGGCTGCAGAGGTTGCAGTAGCCTAACGTTGGTGCTGTTTAGGAAATGTTAAATTGTCAAAGCAAGATGTGTTTACGGTCGTGATACACACAGGACGATCTAAATGAGCTTGATATGTTTTTAGTATATAATTAATCCAGTGTGATGACCGTTGCTTACCATACGATCTCCATATTATGCCATCTTAAAATATGGGTTAAAATAATTACTTATTCTATATTACAGTTAACTTTGAAGTAAAACTGGATGGTAAACATTTTGTCATGTCTGCCACTAGTCCGTCACTAATCCATGTTCATTAACATGGCGTTATGCTGGCTTCAACATGGGGGGACACTAGTTTACTGCTCAGGGCATTAGGAAAGGATTCAGACCCCTTAACTTTCTACACATTTTGTTACGTTGAAGCCTTATTCTAAAATGGATTACATAGTTTTTTCCCCTCATCAATCTACACACAATACCCCATAATGACAAACTGTTTTTGCTAATTTATAAAGAAAAATACTGAAATATGACATTTACATAAGTATTCAGACCCTTTACTCAGTACGTTGTTGAAGTACCTTTGGCAGTGACAACAGCCTCGAGTCTTCTTGGCTATGACGCTACAAGCTTGGCATACCTGTATTTGGGGAGTTTATCCCATTCTTCTCTGCAGATCCTCTCAAGCTTTGTCAGGTTGGATGGGGAGTGTCACTGCACAGCTATTTTCAGGTTTCTCCATAGATGTTCGATCAGGTTCAAGTCCGGGCTCAGGCTGGGCCACTCAAGGACATTCAGAGACTTGTCCCGATGCCACTCCTGCGTTGTCTTGGCTGTGTGCTTAGGGTCATTGTCCTGTTGGAAGATGAACATTCGCACCAGTCTGAGGTCATGAGCGCTCAGGAGCAGGTTTTCATCAAGGATCTCTCTGTACTTTGCTCCGTTCATCTTTCCCTCGATCCTGACAAGTCTCCCAGTCCCTGCCTCTGAAAAACATCCCCACAGCATGATGCTGCCACAACCATGCTTCACCGTAGGGATGGTGCCAGGTTTCTTCCAGATGTGACACTTGGCATTCAGGCCAAAGAGTTCAATGTTGGTTTCATCAAACCAAATAATCTTGTTTCTCATGGTCTGAGAGTCTTTAGGTGCCTTTTGGCAAGCTCCAAGCGGGCTGTCATGTGCCTTTTACTGAGGAGTGGCTTCTGTCTGGCCACTCTACCATAAAGGCCTGATTGGTGGAGTGCTGCAGAGATGGTTGTCCTTCTGGAAGGTTTTCCCACCTCCACAGAGGAACTCTGGAGCTCTATCAGAGTGACCATCGGGTTCTTGGTCACCTCCCTGACCAAGGCCCTTCTCCCCTGATTGCTCAGTTTGGCCGGGCGGCCAGCTCTAGAAGGAGTCTTGGTGGTTCCAAACTTTTTCCATTTAAGAATGATGGAAGCCACTGTGTTCATGGGGAACTTCAATGCTGCAGACATTTTTTGGTACCCTTCCCCAGATCTGTGCCTCGACACAATCCTGTCTCGAAGCTCTACGGACAACTCCTTCGACCTCCTTCATGGCTGTGCTTTTGCACTGACATGCACTGTCAACTGTGGGACCTTATGTAGACAGGTGTGTGCCTTTCCAAGTCATGTCCAATCAATTGAATTTACCACAGGTGGACTCCAATCAAGTTGTAGAAACAACTCAAGGATGATCAATGGAAACAGGATGCACTGGAGATCAATTTGGAGTCACTTTTTCATTATGGGGTATTTTGTGTAGATTGAGGAGGAGAAAAAAACAATTTAATCCATTTTAGAATAAGGCTGTAATGTAACAAAATGTGGAAAAAGTCAAGGGGTCTGAATACTTTCCGAATGCGCTGTAGACAGAGCTAAGAGTCTCACCAAAGCAGTGCAAAATATCCGGTTAGAAATGATTATTTTCTCTCTTGAACATTGGATGATCTGGGCCAATAGCTGAAGTGTATTTTTATAGCGGACACTCTGGTGTCTTATTTACATTTACATTTACATTTAAGTCATTTAGCAGACGCTCTTATCCAGAGCGACTTACAAATTGGTGCATTCACCCTATGTGGGTTAAGCACTTTACAACAATTATTATTTTTTTTTTTTGGGGGGGGGGGCTAGAAAGATTACTTCATCCTATCCCAGGTATTCCTTAAAGAGGTGGGGTTTCAAATGTCTCCGGAAGGTGGTGAGTGACTCCGCTGTCCTGGCGTCGTGAGGGAGCTTGTTCCACCATTGGGGTGCCAGAGCAGCGAACAGTTTTGACTGGGCTGAGCGGGAACTATACTTCCGCAGAGGAAGGGAGCCAGCAGGCCAGAGGTGGATGAAACGCAATGCCCTCGTTTTGGGTGTAGGGACTGATCAGAGCCTGAAGGTACGGAGGTGCCGTTCCCCTCACTGCTCCATAGGCAAGCACCATGGTCTTGTAACGGATGCGAGCTTCAACTGGAAGCCAGTGGAGTGTGCGGAGGAGGGGGGTGACGTGAGAGAACTTGGGAAGGTTGAACACCAGACGGGCTGTGGCATTCTGGATGAGTTGTAGGGGTTTAATGGCACAGGCAGGGAGCCCAGCCAACAGCGAGTTGCAGTAATCCAGACGGGAGATGACAAGTGCCTGGATTAGGACCTGTGCCGCTTCCTGTGTAAGGCAGGGTCGTACTCTCCGAATGTTGTAGAGCATGAACCTGCAGGATCGGGTCACCGCCTTGATGTTAGCGGAGAACGACAGGGTGTTGTCCAGGGTCACGCCAAGGCTCTTCGCACTCTGGGAGGAGGACACAACGGAGTTGTCAACCGTGATGGCGAGATCATGGAATGGGCAGTCCTTCCCCGGGAGGAAGAGCAGCTCCGTCTTGCCAGGGTTCAGCTTGAGGTGGTGATCCGTCATCCATACTGATATGTCGGCCAGACATGCAGAGATGCGATTCGCCACCTGGTTATCAGAAGGGGGAAAGGAGAAGATTAGTTGTGTATCGTCAGCGTAGCAATGATAGGAGAGGCCATGTGAGGATATGACAGAGCCAAGTGACTTGGTGTATAGGGAGAAAAGGAGAGGGCCTAGAACTGAGCCCTGGGGGACACCAGTGGTGAGAACATGTGGTGCGGAGACAGATTCTCGCCACGCCATTTTGTAGGAGCGACCAGTCAGGTAGGACGCAATCCAGGAGTGAGCCGCGCCGGAGATGCCCAGCTCGGAGAGGGTGGAGAGGAGGATCTGATGGTTCACAGTATCAAAGGCAGCAGACAGGTCTAGAAGGACAAGAGCAGAGGAGAGAGAGTTAGCTTTAGCAGTGCGGAGAGCCTCCGTGACACAGAGAAGAGCAGTCTCAGTTGAATGACCAGTCCTGAAACCTGACTGGTTTGGATCAAGAAGGTCATTCTGAGAGAGATAGCAAGAGAGTTGGCTAAAGACGGCATG
Source organism: Coregonus clupeaformis (assembly GCF_020615455.1). Classification (NCBI taxonomy): domain Eukaryota; kingdom Metazoa; phylum Chordata; class Actinopteri; order Salmoniformes; family Salmonidae; genus Coregonus; species Coregonus clupeaformis. The sequence goes on along the minus strand of NW_025534166.1, from coordinate 186,177 downwards.
CTCAATAGTTTTGGAAAGAAAAGAAAGAAGGGATACTGGTCTGTAGTTGTTGACATCAGTGGGATCGAGTGTTGGTTTTTTGAGAAGGGGTGCAACTCTCGCTCTCTTGAAGACGGAAGGGACATGGCCAGCGGTCAAGGATGAGTTGATCAGCGAGGTGAGGTAGGGGAGAAGGTCACCGGAGATGGTCTGGAGAAGAGAGGAGGGGATGGGGTCAAGCGGGCAGGTTGTTGGGCGGCCTGCAGTCACTAGTCGCAAGATTTTATCTGGAGAGAGAGGGGAGAAAGAAGTCAAAGCATAGGGTAGGGCAGTGTGAGCAGGACCAGCAGTGTCATTAGACTTAACAAACGAGGATCGGATGTCGTCAACCTTCTTTTCAAAGTGGTTGACGAAGTCATCCACAGAGAGGGAGGGGGGGGATTCAGCAGTGAGGAGAATGTGGCAAAAGAGCTTCCTAGGGTTAGAGGCAGATGCTTGGAATTTAGAGTGGTAGAAAGTGGCCTTAGCAGCAGAAACAGATGAAGAAAATGTAGAGAGGAGGGAGTGAAAAGATGCCAGGTCGGCAGGGAGTTTAGTTTTCTTCCATTTCCGCTCCGCTGCCCGGAGCTCTTATTGCCCACATGTTCTATCCTCTCTATTTGATATGAATATGACTTGGCCCATTAAGACACTCAGGTTAATGCAGGTTAGATTTCCTCTCTATTTGATATGAATATGACTTGGCCCATTAAGACACTCAGGTTAATGCAGGTTAGATTTCCTCTCTATTTGATATGAATATGACTTGGCCTATTAAGACACTCAGGTTAATGCAGGTTAGATTTCTGCTGCTGCGCTATTTCATGATCAAACAATGAATGAATCTAACAGAGTTCTAGGCTATATCAGAAAGTTAGAACAATGATGGTGTTCTCGGGGTGATGAGAGATGTTGGGTTTGCGCCAGACGTAGCGTTTTCCATGATGGCCAAAAGCTCAATTTTAGTCTCATCTGACCAGAGTACCTTCTTCCATATGTTTGGGGTGTCTCCCACATGCCTTTTGGCGAACACCAAATGTGTTTGCTTATTTTTTTCTTTAAGCAATGGCTTTTTTCTGGCCACTCTTCCATAAAGCTCAGCTCTGTGGAGTGTACGGTTTAAAGTGGTCCTATGGACAGATACTCCAATCTCCGCTGTGGAGCTTTGCAGCTCCTTCAGGGTTATCTTTGGTCTCTTTGTTGCCTCTTTGATTAATGCCCTCCTTGCCTGGTCCGTGAGTTTTGGTGGGCAGCCCTCTCTTGGCAGGTTTGTTGTGGTGCCATATTCTTTCAATTTTTTAATAACGGATTTAATGGTGCTCCATGGGATGTTCAAAGTTTCTGATATTTTTTTATAACCCAACCCTGATCTGTACTTTTCCACAACTTTGTCCCTGACCTGATTGGAGAGCTCCTTGGTCTTCATGGTGCCGCTTGCTTGGTGGTGCCCCTTGCTTAGTGGTGTTGCAGACTCTGGGGCCTTTCAGAACAGGTGTATATATACTGAGATCATATGACACTTAGATTGCACACCGGTGGACTTTATTTAACTAATTATGTGACTTCTGAAGGTAATTGGTTGCACCAGATCTTATTTAGGGGCTTCATAGCAAAGGGGTGTGAATATATATGACCTCACCACTTTTCCGTTATTTATTTTTTATACTTTTTTGAAACAAGTTATTTTTTTTCATTTCACTTCACCAATTTGGACTATTTTGTGTATGTCCATTACATGAAATCCAAATAAAAATCCATTTAAATTACAGGTTGTAATAAAACAAAATAGTAAAAACGGCAAGGGGGATGAATAATTTTGCAAGGCGCTGTATCTACAACGCATATAGTAGCCTAGGCCTGACAGATCATGTGACAGATCATGTGACATACAGTAGCCTAGGCCTGACAGATCATGTGACATATAGTAGCCTAGGCCTGACAGATCATGTGACAGATCATGTGACATACAGTAGCCTAGGCCTATTAAGACAGGAGGATGAGAAACTCATGTGAATCAGTTTCTAATGATCCAGTTCTGAGGACAGCAGAGTCTTGATGATTTACAACCCATCACAAGTCACACAACCAGCCGGGCTCGTTGAATGTGTGTCACTCGCTCCTTCTGCGTGCTTCGGGCACTGCACACCTCTTTAGTACCACAGATAATCAGATATACAGCTTTCAGTTTTCAGCTGTGCTAACATACAGTGGGGAAAAAAGTATTTAGTCAGCCACCAATTGTGCAAGTTCTCCCACTTAAAAAGATGAGAGAGGCCTGTAATTTTCATCATAGGTACACGTCAACTATGACAGACAAATTGAGATGTTTTTTCTTCTCCAGAAAATCACATTGTAGGATTTTTTATGAATTTATTTGCAAATTATGGTGGAAAATAAGTATTTGGTCATCTACAAACAAGCAAGATTTCTGGCTCTCACAGACCTTTAACTTCTTCTTTAAGAGGCTCCTCTGTCCTCCACTCGTTACCTGTATTAATGGCACCTGTTTGAACTTGTTATCAGTATAAAAGACACCTGTCCACAACCTCAGTCACACTCCAAACTCCACTATGGCCAAGACCAAAGAGCTGTCAAAGGACACCAGAAACAAAATTGTAGACCTGCACCAGGCTGGGAAGACTGAATCTGCAATAGGCAAGCAGCTTGGTTTGAAGAAATCAACTGTGGGAGCAATTATTAGGAAATGGAAGACATACAAGACCACTGATAATCTCCCTCGATCTGGGGCTCCACGCAAGATCTCACCCCGTGGCGTCAAAATGATCACAAGAACGGTGAGCAAAAATCCCAGAACCACACGGGGGGACCTAGTGAATGACCTGCAGAGAGCTGGGACCAAAGTAACAAAGCCTACCATCAGTAACACACTACACCGCCAGGGACTCAAATCCTGCAGTGCCAGACGTGTCCCCCTGCTTAAGCCAGTACATGTCCAGGCCCGTCTGAAGTTTGCTAGAGTGCTTTTGGATGATCCAGAAGAGGATTGGGAGAATGTCATATGGTCAGTTGAAACCAAAATATAACTTTTTGGTTAAAACTCAACTCGTCGTGTTTGGAGGACATAGAATGCTGAATTGCATCCAAAGAACACCGTACCTACTGTGAAGCATGGGGGTGGAAACATCTTGCTTTGGGGCAATTTTTCTGCAAAGGGACCAGGACAACTGATCCGTGTAAAGGAAAGAATGAATGGGGCCATGTATCGTGAGATTTTGAGTGAAAACCTCCTTCCATCAGCAAGGGCATTGAAGATGAAACGTGGCTGGGTCTTTCAGCATGACAATGATCCCAAACACACCGCCCGGGCAACGAAGGAGTGGCTTCGTAAGAAGCATTTCAAGGTCCTGGAGTGGCCTAGCCAGTCTCCAGATCTCAACCCCATAGAAAATCTTTGGAGGGAGTTCAAAGTCCGTGTTGCCCATTGACAGCCCCAAAACATCACTGCTCTAGAGGAGATCTGCATGGAGGAATGGGCCAAAATACCAGCAACAGTGTGTGAAAACCTTGTGAAGACTTACAGAAAACGTTTGACCTGTGTCATTGCCAACAAAGGGTATATAACAAAGTATTGAGAAACTTTTTTATTGACCAAATACTTATTTTCCACCATAATTTGCAAATAAATTCATTAAAAATCCTACAATGTGATTTTCTGGATTTTTTTTCTCATTTTGTCTGTCATAGTTGACGTGTACCTATGATGAAAATTACAGGCCTCTCTCATCTTTCTAAGTGGGAGAACTTGCACAATTGGTGGCTGACTAAATACTTTTTTTCTCCACTGTATGTATTGGCAATAATTCATTTCCAATAGGGAGGCATGGAATAATTACAAATGTATATTTTGTCAGGCTGGATGTTTGAAATATGAGTAGGTGATTTGAGTCATGCTTCTTCAGTAGTGGAATAAAGACAATTAGCACTTGAATATTGTCAAGAAATACTGGAGTGATGTAAGATTGTTAATAAAATTGTTCATAGACGCATGTGTTATCCTGCGTCAATGTTTATAGGCTGCAAGTACGTTGAATGAAGTTGTTTTCAAGTCGTTGAAACAACGACCTGAGAAATCTCTTCAACTTTCACTTTCAACCAAAACCGAACATAGATTGGACCTCGAGCATAGTCTTCTTTTCATCAACATTTTGCAAGGTGGGATAGCCCAATGTCAAAACACAGTTTTAACGTGTCCAAGTCAATAACCAATATGCAGAGTTGTGGAGGTTTCATTCAGGTCTCTGTTTAAATAAACGTTCTGTGTTTGGCAGGAGAAAGACCAGATTCAGAGGAACCAGAGACGTCCAAACCAGCAAGACGATTCCACTGCACCCACTGTGGAAAAGGTTTTAATCAGTTAAGGGACCTGAAACGACATGAGAGAATACACACAGGGGAGAAGCCTTTCCAATGCTCCCAGTGTGGAAAGAGTTTTTCCTTGTTAGCGAGCCTGAAAATACATGAGGATACACACAGGGGAAAAGCCTCATCACTGCTCCCAGTGTGGAAAGAGTTTTACCCAGTTAGGACACCTGAAAGTGCATGGGAGAATACACACAGGGGAAAAGCCTTATCACTGCTCCCAGTGTGGAAAGAGTTTTAACCTGAAAGGACAACTGAAAGAGCATGAGAGAATACACACAGGGGAGAAGCGAGAGAAGACGTACCGCTGCTCCCACTGTGGAAAGGGTTTTAACCAGTTAGGGGACCTCAAACGACATGAGACAATACACACAGGGGAGAAGCCTTTCCAATGCTCCCAGTGTAGAAAGAGTTTTACCCAGTTAGGGAGCCTAAAAATACATGAGAGAATACACACAGGAGATAAGCCTCATCACTGCTCCCAGTGTGGAAAGAGTTTTAACCGGAAAGAATACCTGAAAGAGCATGAGAGAATACACACAGGGGAGAAGCCGTACCACTGCTCCCGGTGTGGAAAGAGTTTTACCCAGTTAGGTCACCTGAAACAGCATGAGAGAATACACACAGGGGAGAAGCCATACCACTGCTCCCAATGTGAAAAGAGTTTTGCCTGGTTAGGTCACATGAGAAGACATGAGAGGACGCACACAGGAGATAAGGATGTAGGCTGCTGAACAGTGGGACATAGGACAGATGTAGGCTGAACAGTAGGACATAGAACAGATGTAGACTGACCAGTAGGACATAGGACAGATGTAGGCTGAACAGTAGGACATAGGACAGATGTAGGATACTGAACAGTAGGACATAGGACAGATGTAGGCTGAACAGTAGGACATAGGACAGATGTAGGATACTGAACAGTAGGACATAGGACAGATGTAGGTCCAATACATGGTGGATCAGTAGGCCGTGGAGACTCTGAATGTGTCTTGTGTATTGACTTTCCAGTGTTTTCCGTACTGCATGTATTATAGTGGATTGGGTTTGTGGATTTGTTTTCTGACTTCACAAAATGAATTTCCATGTAAATGGACAAAGTATATCGTACCGTACCGCTGCTCTCCTTTTGAGAAAAGAAAAATCCAGTTAGAGGAAGGTTTCCCAAACTCTACCCCAAAGGGTAGATCAGCTTTAATGTTGCAGATAGATTGTAGCTTCCACACTCTTGGCATCCCGTCTCTCAACCAGCTTCATGAGGTAGTCACCTGGAGCTACCACAGTATTCATCTCAACATCAACTGTTCAGAGGAGACTGCGTGAATCAGGCCTTCGTGGTCGAATTGCTTCAAAGAAACCACTACTAAAGGACACCAATAAGAAGAGACTTGGGCCACGAAACACGAGCAATGGACATTAGGCTGGTGGAAATCTGTAATTTGGTCTGATGAGTCCAAATTTGAGATTTTTTGTTCCAACCTCTGTGTCTTTGTGAGATGCAGAGCAGGTGAACGGATGATCACCACGTGTGGTTCCCACCGTGAAGCATGGAGGAGGTGGTGTGGGGGTACTTTGCTGGTGACACTGTCAGTGATTTTATTTAGAATTCAAGGCACACTTAACCAGCATGGATACCACAGCATTCTGCAGCGATACGCCATCCCATCTGGTTTGCGCTTAGTGGGACTATCATTTGTTTTTCAACAGGACAATGACCCAAAACACACCTCCAGGCTGTGTAAGGGCTATTTAAACCAAGAAGGAGAGTGATGGAGTGCTGCATCAGATGACCTGGCCTCCACAATCACCCGACCTGAACCTCAATTGAGATGGTTTGGAATGAGTGCTCAGCATATGTGGGAACTCCTTCAAGACTGTTGGAAAATAATTCCTCATGAAGCTGGTTGAGAGAATGCTAAGCTGTCATCAAGGCAAAGGGTGGCTACTTTGAAGAATGTAAATATAAAATATATATTGATTTGTTTAACACTTTTTGGTTACTACATGATTTTATATGTGTTTTTTCATAATTTTGATGTCTTCACCATTATTCAACAATGTATAAAATAGTAAAAATAAAGAAAAACCCTTGAATGAGTAGGTGTGTCCAAACATTTGACTGGTACTGTACATCTACATGATGTATTGTTACACAATGTAGGAGCAGTATAGACCCAACTGCATATCTTGATATTATTGTAACTGTAACTGCCTCTGTCGACAGTTTATTTCATGTATTAGCACTTTAGTTTATTTCATGTATTTGCACTTTTTATTATTTAATTTCTTCTGAATTGTACGTTTACAGCAAGATTTACTGGTTATTGGTTCCGCCCGAGTGTTGTCACCCGAGCGCCTTTAGCGACGCACCGAGGAAACTTTACCGCAAAAAGCGAATTATTTTTCCACTGTTATCGTGTTTAAGTGCATACTTACAAAGAAAGTATACAGAAGAAGATAAAGGACATTTAAAAGGATGTTTAGCACCTCTGTGTGATAAGCAGCAATGAGGTTTGTTGACTATTTATTTTGCTATGAGGGTGTTTGTGTTTACCTGCGTCATTTTTTGGTGTAAAATATACATAAAGTGTTTAGCTGTATGAGCTTGATTATAACGCCAGATATGTGAGACATGCATATGGCATTATTTTGTTAATGTATTTTTTCTTTCTTTAAACCAGTTCTCACGGGTTGACCAGCATTAAAGCCCTGTATTCAAATCAAGACCTCTTGCCTCATGCCTGTCACTGGAGGAGCTACAGTGAGAACTCATCTGCTCTGCATGAGTAGACGAGGAAGACAGGACCAAAGAGCCGTGATCCATGGACAAGAAGGGACATCTCTACATCCAAGAGTGTGCATCTGCTCCTGACATTTACACAGCCGCAGCATCCACAGAAGAATCCAGGCGCCTTACCATGAATCCAGCTGATGCAAAGAAGCTTAAACTATTTCCCACAAGAGACTGACACATTTTTGCCTTCATATTCATACGGTATAGTTGTGTGTATGTTTAAGTGTTAACTAAGCTACAACCAAGAGACTGAATTTTGCATTTCATAGAACAACGTGATATTGATTTGTGTGAAGTAGATGTGAATATGTTCTAAAAAATAATATTAGTGGTAAAAATAGTATAAATGTGAATAGCTAATGGGGGCTGAATCACTTAGCTACAGGCCAAATTAGATTTAACCCATATTTAAGTACACCAAGTAACAATGTCAGAGCCTAGTCTTACCTCTGGGAGAAAGCAGGTTAATGTAGGTGAAAGTATAGAACAGCAGTGCATAGACATGCAACCACAGGCTACTAAAGGCACAAGAGCTAATGACCACACTTCCTCACAAGAACCACGAAGAAGCCAAAGAGACCGAAAGTTAACAGAAAAGGGCCAAGAACTGTACAATGAGCAAATAAGAAGATTTGCTCACCGTTTCACTGTGAGCTATGAGGAGTGGAAGGCTATTGCTAAAGACGCCAAGCAAGCTTTGAGTGGACAATGCTCAAACAACCTGCTACATGAACACATAAGCAAAATAAGTGCTGCCTCAGAGAATCTGAACATTGCTTATGATGAGTTAAGGCGCATAGACAACCCTGACCATGACACACGTCGCAGAATTGACACCTGTGATGCAGTAACCAGGAAGATCATCCAAACTGCAAAATATCGTTTGGAGACAGCAGATAACGGTGGAGGAGATGAACAACGAGGCAACAGGGCGACATCGTCTATATTCAAGTCTGTAGCCTCAGACAAGATAAGTATCAAATCCCAATGCACTAAGTCCTCTCATGCTCAAAGCAGCTCCAGACATTCAAGTCGGATTTCTGTTAGCAGACAAGATGCCGCTGCTGAAGTTGCTGCCAATGAAGCTACTCTAGAAGTACTACTAGAACAAGAGTGTTGCATTGAGGAATTGGAAAGGCTTGAAGCTGAAGCTGCAGAGAGACAAAAGGTGCTAGATGCAAAGCGGAGACAACTGGAGCGACTAGAGACAGTTAAAAAGTTAAAGGCTGCTAAGGCACGTCAGCGAGTGTATGATCAGAGTGAGTGCTCAGATAAAGAAATAAGCAGTCTACTCCATCAAAGTGTCTGTATGAAGGAAAAGGAAGAAGTTAAACATGAAAATAATCTGTTGCAGCACCATTCTTCACCACAAGACCGGGCACATTCAAAGCAGGATGACAGCACAGCAGCTCTTGTTAGAGCACTTGCAGAGTCCATCAGTGCAGGTCGTCTTCCTATACCTGAACCAACAATATTCAATGGCGACCCACTCAGATTCAATGACTGGAAGGTTTCATTTCAGACACTCATTGATCGGAAAAACATTCCAGCCGAAGAAAAGATATATTACTTGCGAAAGTATGTGGGTGGACCTGCTAAAAAGGCTATAGAGAGCTACTTCCTGCTTGGTTCAGAGTCAGCCTATCACGCAGCATGGAGGATTCTCGAGGAAAGATATGGAAATCCATTCCTCATAGCCAAAGCATTCAGAGATAAGCTGGAGGCATGGCCCAAGATAAGCTCCAAAGGCAGTATCGAACATCAAGAGTTTGCTGATTTTCTTCGGAGCTGTGAGGCTGCTATGACTCAGATCAGAGGCCTCGAAGTACTTAATGACTGCAATGAGAACCAGAAGTTACTTGCAAAGCTTCCAGACTGGCTGACCTCGAGATGGAACAGAAAGGTCATAGAAGTGGAGGAAGAAAGTCACACATTCCCAAGCTTCCAGCAGTTTGTAAAGTTTCTCACACGTGAAGCTAAGATTGCTAATAACCCAATAACATCTCTCCATGCTCTGAAACCTGCTGAAGGTGAGCAGATCAAGGTTTTAAAGAGCAGAGCTCTCGGAGCAAAGGTACTAGCAACTAACTCAGATGAAAAAGCTTCCTCCACAAGCTGTGTTTTTTGTGAGAAGTCAGGTCACAGTCTACACAAGTGTTGGAAATTTATGAATAAAACCATCTCTGAGCGAGTCAAGTTTGTTCAAGGGATGAAGTTGTGCTTTGGCTGTCTGAAGCCTGGCCATCGCTCAAAGGAGTGTGAAAATAGAAGGATCTGTGATACTTGTGAGAAAGGACATCCAACCTGCCTACACGATAATCGCAGCAAAGAAAGAGGAATGTCAACAAGGACTGATGGAGAGTGACAAGTCAAGAGAAGGAACGACAGATCGTTCACAAGAAAGGGTGACAAAACCACCACGCGAGGTAACATCTAACAGAGTTATCCAGAATGTTAAAGGCACCCATACATCCTCAGTCATTCCTGTGTGGTTGTCCACTACAAGTAAGCCAAATCATGAAGTTCTTGTGTACGCTCTTCTCGATACACAGAGTGACACGACCTTCATCCTTGAAGAGACAGCAAAGGTCCTTCACACTAAAAATGAACCAGTCCAGTTAAAGCTCTCCACAATGGCTTCAAGAAATACAGTGGTGCCTAGCAGAAGGCTGACTGATCTACAAATAAGAGGATTCTACTCCGATAAGATAATCTACCTGCCAGTAACTTACTCAAGAGAATTCATCCCTGCAAACAGAGATCATATTCCCACACCAGAGACTGCCAAGGCATGGTCTCATCTTGAGCACATTGCAGATGAAATTGCTCCTCTGCAGAGCTGTGACATCGGCCTACTAATTCGCTACAACTGTCCTCAAGCTCTTGTACCAAGACAAGTGGTTGCTGGAGAAGAAAATGAGCCCTTTGCTCAGAGAACAGACTTGGGTTGGAGTGTAGTCGGCTATGGCAACCCATGTCTTGACTTTGGAGATGCCTTTGGAATAAGCCATCAAGTCATTGTGAAGCAAGTGACATCAGTTCTTCCAAATCTCCCAAACGAAGTGCACTATGTCTGTAGAACACAGATCAAAGAAGTAGTCCTTCCAACAGACGTCATCAAGGTGTTGGAATCTGATTTTGTAGAAAGGGCTTCAGAAGATGAACACCTTTCTCAAGAGGATCTCCAGTTCATGTCAATTATGGAGAGTGGCATCAGACTCAAGGATGATGGGCACTATGAAATGCCACTTCCCTTCAAGAAAGGAAGACCAAACTTACCAGATAACAAGGTATGTGGCATCCACCGTCTCAGATGTCTGGAGAATAAGTTAAAGGGAAATGAGCAGTACTGCAGAGACTATAAGACCTTTATGGATGAGACAATAGCTTGTGGAGCTTGTCCCTGAAGAGGATATTAGCAAGACCCCAGCGTGGTACATCCCCCACCATGGGGTGTATCATCCCCAAAAGCCCGGTAAGATCCGTGTCGTTTTTGACTGCTCTGTAAGGTTTCAAGGGACAGCCTTGAATGACCATCTCCTGACTGGCCCAGAGTTAACAAACACCTTGGTGGGAGTTTTGTGTCGGTTCAGAAAGGGTCGTGTGGCAGTTATGTGTGACATAGAACGTATGTTCCACCAGTTCCATGTTAAGCCAGAGGACCAAGATTAACTCAGATTCTTGTGGTGGAAGGATGGAGATCTTAAAGCCCAGCCCTCCATCTATCGAATGAAGGTCCACTTGTTCGGTGCAGCTTCATCACCTGGATGTGCTAACTATGGCCTGAAGCACCTTGCCGCTCAAGGACAAGGACGCTTTAGAGAAGAAACCATCAGGTTCATCCAGAAGAACTTCTACGTCGATGATGGATTGGCAAGTGTAGAATCTGAAAACCAAGCAATCCAACTAGTGAAGGAAGCAAGAGAGCTTTGTCGCACAGGCAAACTTTGATTGCACAAGTTCATCTCCAACAGCAAAGCAGTCTTAGCCACAATTCCTGAGGAAGAGTGTGCTAAAGCCGTCAAGGACCTGACCATGATGTTGGGAGAACCACACATGGAAAGAGCACTAGGAGTACAGTGGTGTGTGACTTCTGATGAGCTGCAGTTCAGCGTGGTTGTCAAAGAAAATCCACTTACCCGCAGAGGGGTCTTGTCCACAGTTGCCTCGGTGTACGACCCACTTGGAGGTGTATCCATTGCTCGTCAAGCACTATCATGAGAGAGTGTACCAAAGATCGCAGAAATGCAAAGGTCGGTGACATTGTTCTGTTACAAGATGCTGCCACACCACGAAACCAATGGAAGCTAGCAAGAGTCATCGAGGTGTATCCTGGAAGTGATGAAAGAGTGAGGAGACTCAAGTTACTCATCAGTGACTCCTCCCTGGATGGAAGAGGAAAGCGTACAGCCAAACCTGTTTACCTGGAGAGACCCATTCAGAAAACAGTTACATTGCTAGAAGCAGACTGATGGTTCTATCATACACTCACACACAGTTTATTAGTTGTTTATTAGGACAGAGTTTCATTTAATTTATTCATGCAGTAGGTTTGTCTCCAAGTTTTAAGAAATCACTTGTGATTTGGTGGGAGTGTAACTGCCTCTGTCGCCAGTTTATTTCATGTATTAGCACTTTAGTTTATTTCATGTATTTGCACTTTTTATTATTTAATTTCTTCTGAATTGTACGTTTACAGCAAGACGGAACCAATTTGGTTCCGCCCGAGTGTTGTCACCCGAGCGCCTTTAGCGACGCACATAGAAAACTTTACTGCAAAAAAGCGAATTATTTTTCCACTGTTATCGTGTTTAAGTGCATACTTTCAAAGAAAGTATACAGAAGAAGATAAAGGACATTTAAAAGGATGTTTAGCACCTCTGTGTGATAAGCAGCAATGAGGTTTGTTGACTATTTATTTTGCTATGAGGGTGTTTGTTTACATGCGTCATTTTTTGGTGTAAAATATACATAAAGTGTCTAGCTGTATGAGCTTGATTATAACGCCAGATGTGTGAGACATGCATATGGCATTATTTTGTTAATGTATTTTTTCTTTCTTTAAACCAGTTCTCACGGGTTGACCAGCATTGAAGCCCTGTATTCAAATCAAGACCTCTTGCCTCATGCCTGTCACTGGATGAGCTACAATATTTATGCACAACAGTGTTCTATCCAAGCTGGGAGAGACACAACAAAATGTGGAATAAGTCAAGGGGTATGGATCCATTCTGAAGGCACAGTAGCTATAGATAGTACACTGAATAATGAAACAATCCCTAGTAAGCTAATGTTTCGAGGGCGTGCTGACAGTATTATTTGGCATTAATAGACTGGTTTTACGCACAACAGCGTTCTATCCAAGCTGGGCGAGAGCACGAGGAGGGTTCATGTCATGCAGGTTCAGGTAGCAGCTACAGGACAGTTGAATATTATTTAAAAAATCAATTGGTAGCTGATTAGTATGCATGGATAATTTATTTTAAAATCTGCAATGTTTGAATGTCCAGCTTTAATTACTGAACAAGTAATGACATTATTGCCACCAGCCACCAGTCTAAAGAAATTCCAGCATTATGACACCGTGTATAGATTTCGTGAAACATTAAGCCCCGTGTAGTTCAGTTGGTAGAGCATGGCGTTTGCAACGCCAGGGTTGTGGGTTCGATTCCAACGGGGGCCAGTATATATTTTAAAAAATGCGCTCAGTAACTGTAAGTCGCTCTGGATAAGAGCGTCTGCTAAATTACTAAAATGTAAACATGAGAAAATGACGACCAAATAGAGGCCTACCAATAAACTATTAGCTAAAACAAAGCTTTACATTCTCTTGCACCACAGGAACCCTATCATCGATTAATTAGGCATGCAGCCGCATAGACATGTCTCTATTTCAGCACGATGTACAGCGATCGGTTTGTGAGTGGTTATCTGGCTGAAACATTCGATTTTATTTTAATATTAGGGAGAAGCCCAAAGTCCAACCTTGCGGGGTCCAGAGAAACTGCGTTAACTTGAGAAAATGAGCTACTAAAAGCAGAAGGCTTCCTACGACTGGAGTATTATTTGTATGTTGGCCGAATCCCAACGTTTCAGTTGAACGGAAGTGAAGGCGGAGCCTGGCTCTTTTCTCTTGTGACTTTCCGCTCCGTGCAGAGTAGAACACCAGACAACATGACTGAACAAAGGAGGAATGTTAAAATGATATCGGACGGTAACTTTTGAAAAAGAGCTAAACAGAAGCCTACTGCTGGAGTATTATTTGTATGTTGGCGGAAGTCCTATTTTTCATTCGAACGGAATTGTAGGTGGAGTCACATGTTCTCTATTCTCCATTTTGTCTTTAGGCAGAGAGTCGCATGTTGAAATATAACGTCTCGGTCCTCTACCTCCCTGATCTAAAAGGTCCGTAGACTAGAGATAAACATCTAGTTAACTTCGCCTGAACTCTGCAATCGACCATAAACACACGTTTCTACAATGAATCAGGTGAGTTTTGATTAATTTAATCATTTTTATAACGGGTCTTTGTGGCCTACTTCCTGCTTTTACACTGGGCGCATTTAATGGTCCTTGACTTTTGGAAAATCATTTGTGTAGTTTAGCTGGTTACTCGTAGCCAGGCCCGGCGGCAGGATGAACTCGGCAAGGGGGCATCAGAAATGACTAAGGGGGCACAACTATTTTCGCTTGCTGATAACACAGGATAAATAATAATCGATAGTACAATTACACACAATGTATTTGCAGCCACGCACGGCTGTCTTGCAGCAAGAATACAGGCTACTGCACCGCTTTACAAACATGGACAATCCATAAATAGCAAGTTATGACAACGCTACACAGCTACATGCACAATACCCAACAATCCAATGCAAAACAGTTGCTAATTACCGTAATAACACTTCCTCATGCCAATACAATGCATTTCCAATCGCGAAAGTAAACAATAATGTACAATGCACTACCAACGACTTATCGGTACAATGCAGCTTGGACGCAGCTACCAAGCTGTCTTCACTCAAGAGTGTCATACTACGCTGCGTGTGATAACAGAGAAATTAGTATTCCATACCTGCGAGTTGTTTATTTAAAAATGTTTTAGTCATTTAGTAGATGCTGTTATCCAGAACGACAATGCTGCCGTTGTGCCCCGTCAAAGCCACTTTGTAATATCCATCATACTATCAGCTACCTACCTAACTGTTAACATGAGCTAAATTCCATCCAGATGCGCCTGAATGTTTTTCTTCTTCGTAGTACGTAACTTTGAAAGTAAACCTAAACCGTCACATTTTTCAACCAGTAAAATGTGTATGACGTTTTGATGTCTTCACTATTATTCTACAATGTAAAACATTTTCAAAATAAAGAAAAACCCTTGAATGAGTAGGTGAGTCCAAACTTGATAAAGAAATGTGTGAGTAAGATATGACTAAAATGTCCCACCCTCAGTTAAACTAATAATAGTACTAAAATGTAATACTCCTCCAATTTAGCCATGTGCAGAGTCAATGTCACGTTTGCCTCTCAAGCTGAAAGCTATTGTAAACAATGCATTTGGAAAGTATTCAGACCCCTTGACTTTTTCCAGATTTTGTTATGTTACAGCCTTATTCTAAAATGGATTGAATAATTTTTTCCCCTCATCAATCTACACAGAATACCCCATAATGACAAAGCGAAAACATAAGTATTCAGAACCTTTTGCTATGAGACTAAAAATTGAGCTCAGGTGCATCCTGTTTCCATTGATCATCCTTTAGATGTTTCAACAACTTGATTGGAGTCCACCTGTGGTAAATTCAATTGATTGGACATGATTTGGAAAGGCACACACCTGTCTATATAAGGTCCCACAGTTGACAGTGCATGTCAGAGCAAGAACCAAGCCATGAGGTCGAAGGAGTTGTCCGTAGAGCTCCGAGACAGGATTGTGTCGAGGTACAGATCTGGGGAAGTGGCCTCCATCATTCTTAAATATAAAAAGTTTGGAACCACCAAGACTCTTCCTAGAGCTGGCAGCCCCGCCAAACTGAGCAATCAGGGGAGAAGGGCCTTGGTCAGGAGGTGACCAAGAACCCGATGGTCACTCTGGCAGAGCTCCAGAGTTCCTCTGTGGAGATCAGAGAACCTTCCAGAAGGACAACCATCTCTGCAGCACTCCACCAATCAGGCCTTTATGGTAGAGTGGCCAGACGGAAGCCACTCCTCAGTAAAGGGCACGACAGCCCGCTTGGAGTTCTGGGCTGATTCCTCACTGTTCTCATGATCATTGCAACTCCACAAGGTGAGATCTTGCATGGAGCCCCAGGCCGAGGGAGACTGACAGTTATTTTGTGTTTCTTCCATTTGCGAATAATCGCACCAACTGTTGTCACCTTCTCACCAAGCTGCTTGGCGATGGTCTTGTAGCCCATTCCAGCCTTGTGTAGGTCTACATCTTGTCCCTGACATCCTTGGAGAGCGCTTTGGTCTTGGCCATGGTGGAGAGTTTGGAATCTGATTGATTGCTTCTGTGGACAGGTGTCTTTTATACAGGTAACAAGCTGAGATTAGGAGCACTCCCTTTAAGAGTGTGCTCCTAATCTCAGCTCGTTACCTGTATAAAAGACACCTGGGAGCCAGAAATCTTTCTGATTGAGAGGGGGTCAAATACTTATTTCCCTCATTAAAATGCAAATCAATTTATAACATTTTTGACATGCGTTTTTCTGGATTTTTTTGTTGTTATTCTGTCTCTCACTGTTCAAATAAACCTACCATTAAAATTATAGACTGATCATTTCTTTGTCAGTGGGCAACGTACAAAATCAGCAGGGGATCAAATACTTTTTTCCCTCACTGTACACTGTAACGTTACTGCATGATATTTTACAGACCTTTTTCTTGTGTATGGTGGTCCACCCCTACCGGCGTTCGCTGTCCAGCTCTCACCATGTAGCGGGTTTACTAACGCATTAGTTCTATTAGCTATGTTGACTAGGACGTTACTTTAGCTAATATGGGGACAATGATGTAGGCTGTGTGTAGCGGTTTGGCTTGGAAAGTTTTTTTAGCCTGGTCACATACAGCTGATGTTGTTCATTGAAGTCCACAAACGAAGGGAGAAGGTGAGAGGAGGAGAGTGCATAGAGGCTAGAATGAATACAACGTAGCTGTTATGAACGTAAACTCTGTTTATGCATGATCAGGGGTGTATTCATTCCGCCGATTTCTGTTGAAAAAACATTTCTTAAACGGAAGCAAACGAAACGGGGATAAACATAGGTTTTAGAACACCTACTCATTCAAGGGTTTTTCTTTATTTGGACTATTTTCTACATTGTAGACTCATGTAGTAACCAAAAAAGTGTTAAACAAATCTAAATATATTTTATATTTGAGATTCAAATAGCCACCCTTTGCCTTGATGACAGCTTTGCACACTCTTGGCATTCTCTCAAGCAGCTTCACCTGGAATACTTTTCCAACAGTCTTGAAGGGGTTCCCACATATGCTGAACACTTGTTGCTGCTTTTCCTTCACTCTGCGGTCTTACTCATCCCAAACCATCTCAATTTGGTTGAGGTAGGGGGATTGTGGAGGCCAGGTCATCTGATGCAGCACTCCATCACTCTCCTTCTTGGTAACATAGC
The DNA here is from genome assembly GCF_020615455.1 of Coregonus clupeaformis. NCBI lineage: Eukaryota > Metazoa > Chordata > Actinopteri > Salmoniformes > Salmonidae > Coregonus > Coregonus clupeaformis. Next base: position 169,347 of record NW_025534166.1, on the reverse strand, counting down.
CCTTACACAGCCTGAAGGTGTGTTGGGTCATTGTCCTGTTGAAAAACAAATGATAGTTCCACTAAGCCCAAACCAGATGTGATGGCGTATCGCTGCAGAATTCTGTGGTAGCCATGCTGGTTAAGTGTGCCTTGAATTCTAAATAAATCACAGAGTGTGTCACCAGCAAAGCACCCCCACACCATAACACCTCCTCCTCCATGCTTTACGGTGGGAAATACACATGCGATCAACCGTTCACCCACACCACGTCTCACAAAGACACGGCGGTTGGAACCAAAAATCTCAAATTTGGAATCCAGACCAAAGGACAAATTTCCACCAGTCTAATGTCCATTGCTCGTGTTTCTTGGCCCAAGCAAGTCTCTTCTTCTTATTGGTGTTCTTTAGTAGTGTTTTCTTTGCAGCAATTCAACCATGAAGGACTGATTCACACAGTCCCCTCTGAACAGTTGATGTTGAGGTGTGTATGTGACTTGAACTCTGAAGCATTTATTTGGGCTGCAATTTCTGAGGCTGGTAACTCTAATGAACGATTAGTTACCGGAGTGTAACTCCAGTTCTATGAGTGGAGCGGAGCCCCATAGGGGAGCTCTGCTCCTAGTGGTTTACCCTCTGCCCTAAGGCAGCAACAGCCTGAGACAAAATTATGCACACACCTGCAGCCAATAGGAGCACAGGTGTCCCTATAAGAGGGGATGCCTCCCCTCAATCAGCCTCCCGAGATATTTATCTTCAGCGAGACTAGAGAGGGTCGGCAGGGCCTTAAGTCCTATGGGGCTCCGCTCCACTCATAGAACTGGAGTTACACTCCGGTAACTAATCGTTCTATATCGTGGAGCTCCGCCCCATAGGGGAGCTCTGCTCCTAGTGGTTTAAGGCGGAGCGTAGCGCTCCAAAATGTACTCCCTGCCGAACCTAACACTTCCCATCGAAACGAAAAGGTCAGGCCTGGCAATGGCTGCAACCAAGTCCCGCAGTACTGCAACTAAAAACCCCTACGGGCGTCACAATATACCGCGTCATCGGTTAAAGACCCGCCCCACCTAGTCCAATGGCAATGCCAATGACTAGTGGGCAGATCACCAGAATAGAAGCCATACTAATCTGTACTAGCAGATAGATGTGCCTCAATATCCTGTGAAAACACTACCAACCACTAATGGAATGACACCAAATGTCACTCTACATTTGTGAACGCGGTAGACCGCCTCACTCACTCAATGGAATCCCAGAGATTAGTGTGCAGGAACAAAACATGGGTCATACTAAACTGAACAAGCAGATAGATGACCTCACATTCTGTCAATCAACGCATGCTTCTACTGTACTGAACCTGTCAGTCAGGAGTCATGCTACAAAATATGTTTTCTTATCCAAAGCGGACCTGATGGAAACCTTGTCCATAGTCCTGCTTTTTCCTCTCTTCCTAGCTCAAGATCTCCCTTCAGCTATGCTGAGTACAGACCGAGCCAAAGAGTTAGAAAACACATCTGTCCAAAAACACGTCTTCCTAACCAAAGCGGACCTGATGGAAACCTGTGTCCACAGTCCTGCTTCTCCTCTCTTTTCTTGCTCAAGATCTCCCTTCAGCCACGCTGAGTACAGATCGAGCCAGAGAGTTAGAAGACATATCTAAGAGATAGAAACGGATAAATGGAGACGGCGTCGACCATGATGCTGCTCTACAGATATCCTCTACCCCTGTTCCTCTGAAAAGGGCAGTAGAAGCCGCTACCCCACGAGTGGAGTGAGCTCTGATACCCTGAGGCAATTGCCGCCCCGCTGCCTCATAAGCTGTCTCAATGCCTTCACAAAGCCAGTGAGACAACCGCTGTTTTGAAAGTGGTCTACCTAGTGCAGCCGCACCGTGACACACAAACAACTGAGGCGATGACCTAATCGCTGCTGTGCGCTCGACGTAACACGCCAAAGCGCGTACCGGGCACAGGCGATGGAGCTTCTCCTCTCTCTATGAGGAGGAGGAGAAAAAGCCCACAGCTCCACGGTCTGTGACCTATATGAACTCTTAATAACCTTCGGCACAAATGCCGGGTTAGGACGTAACACTGCTCTGCTCAGGTCACCATTGATGGCCAAGCAGTCAGGTCTCGTCGAAAAAGCACACAAATCACTGATCCGCTTAGCTGTAGTCAAAGCGAGCAACAGTGCTGTCTTAATAGACAGCATCTTGAGGGGTATTTTATTCAATGGCTCGAACGGCGACTTACATAGCGCTTCGAGTACCAAAGCCAAATCCCACTGAGGAAGCGTGACTCTAGGTGTTGGCTTAAGTCGCCGCGTTCCTAATAGGAAGCGTTTCACTAGAGGGTGGCTAAAGACATTGTCTCTGCCAAACCCCTCATGACAAGCTGAAATCGCTGCTGCAAACACCCTAATAGTGGCCGGCGATTTTTGCTTATCAAACATGAGCTGTAGAAAAGAAAGAATACTCTCCACCTGACAGCTCATGGGGTCTACACCTTGTGTAACACACCATCGTGAAAACACGTTCCATCTACTGGCATACATCTTAGAAGTGGAACTGGCACGTGAACCCTGTATGGTCCTGATCACTGCATCAGATAACCCACGGCGCTCTAGCCTGTCCCTCTCAGCAGCCAGGCCTTCAGTGGTTGGCCGATTATGGGCAACTTCCCTATCGTGCCTTCCGCCTGAGACAACGCGTCCCGTCGATGTGGAATTGGCCAAGGTGGCGCAATCAACATCTGACTCATCTCCGCAAACCAAGGAGCCCCCGGGCGATCGGGCGCTATCAGTATCACTGACAGCCCCCCTGACCTCACCCTGGCTAGCAGTGGGAGAATGCAGGACAGCGGAGGGAATGCATACAGGAGAACTCTCGGCCACGGTTGGTGCGCAAAGGCGTCCCTTCGCAGTGGCGGTTCGTCCTGTTCCCTCAGAGAGAACCACAGAGGACATTGCGCGTTCACGCGTGACGCGAATAGGTCCACCTCGGCTCTCTCGAATTGTTCCCAAATCTTGAGAACAATGTCCGGATGCAGACACCACTCGTCGTCTCGAGGACCCCCTCTTGACATGAGGTCTGCTCCTACGTTCAAGTAGCCCGGAATGTGTGCTGCTCTCAATGAGCGAAGGTGCTCGTGAGCCCACAGCCACAATTCCTCTGCCGCCCGATGGAGAGCAGGAGACCTGACTCCTCCCTGGCGATTTATGTGAGCTAATGTGGTCCGGTTGTCTGACCAGACCAGCACATCGCGACCCCGAAGGGTAGACGCGAAGTGGGTCAGAACCAGTCGAACCGCTTCCAACTCCAAGAGGTTGATATGACGACCTGATTGAGGCCACACACCTCCTATCGCTTGGGTCTGACATGTCCCTCCCCATCCCGTCAGGGACGCATCCGTGAATACTGGGATGTGAGAGGACACCTTTCCTATCGGGACTCCGTGCGTGAGAACGCGCGGGTTTCTCCAATAGTTCAGATCTGCACTGAGCGAGAGGGGAACCACCACCAACCGATGACGTTGACGCAATGGGTCTAGTCTTAGTTGGGCGAACCATCGCTGCATCCTGCGCATATGCAGGAGTCCCAGCGGAACCACAGAGTGGGCTGACGACATGAGACCCAAAAGTGACATGATCGACAGCGCCGTCACCGTGTGATTCGGACGACACTTCCTCAGGGCTAGCAACAAGGCTACCCTTCGGGGGTCCGAAATTCGAGCCCTCATCCTCACAGTGTCTAGCTGTATCCCCAGGTAGACAATCTGATGAGTGGGCCAGGGCGCGCTCTTTTTCCAATTCACAGCAAACCCCAGACTTGTGAGATGCATCACTGTCTGTGTTGTGTGAGTGATCGCCAGCTCTGCTGAAGGGGCGAGAACCAGTAGATCGTCCAGGTAGGCTAGTAGCCGTATTCCCTGACGACGCAACGGTTCCAATGCCGCCTCCACACATTTGGAAAATGTGCGAGGTGCCAGGGCGTACCCAAATGGCATCCTCGTGTATTCGTACGCCACCCCTTGAAAGGCGAACCGCAGAAACTTCCTGTGACGCGGCTGAACCGGCACATGAAAGTACGCGTCCTTTAGGTCTATGCTCGTACAAAAGTCCCCTCTCTGGACACATTCCAGCAGACGTTTTGTCGTTAGCATTCGGAAGGGCCGTTTGGTTATGCTCTCGTTGAGAATGCGTAAGTCCAAAATCGGCCTCACTCCCCCCGTCTTTTTGGGCACTAGGAAATAAGGCGAATATAGCCCTTTGTTCCTTTGCTCCCGGGGAACTACTGTCACCGCCTCCTTCGCCAAAAGTTCCGTAATCTCTGTCATCAGAGCGGCCACTTTGTCTGGCGTTTTCATCACCGTCTCCACCACTCCCCTGAACGGGGGTGGGGTCCGGTGGAATTGGAGGGCATAACCCTTCTGCAACGTCTGTTCTAGCCAGCGTGAGAGGGTGCAGCTTCTTCGCCACTGCCAACAATGCAGAGAAAGTGGCTGAGCACGAAGCTGTGGTGCATCCAGTAGGAAGGACCTGTATTCCTCTATGGCCCTTACCGCCACTGTTCCCCGACATTGAAGTGGTGGAACAGCCCAAGGTGGGCCTCCCGTGAAAGGGAGAGGAACCATCAATGCGTTCTGAGAAAGAAAGAGGAGCAGGGACGTCGTTTAAACCCGTAACCGTCGTATTCCTGCCCTCCTTGAACGCATCGCGGGTCTGAATTGCGCTGACCGAGGTCACAGCCTGCGGCAGGGCACCATCCCCAGCAAGCGATTGCGTCATCTTAGGTGACTGCAATTCGCTATCAGAGCCCTTCACTACAGTACTCCTAGAAGTCTGTAGTATGAGGTCTCTATGAGGTAAAACAAGGCGGCGCCTTGATACCTTCTTAACTTTCACCTTCTGTGTGTGTTCAACTCTGCACACCTGGTGGGTTGATTCACGCTCAGTGTGGTGAGTACTGGCTCGTTCTGTCAGGGGAGCTGATACTTTGGTTATACCCATAACCCTAGTAATCCGGCCCTCCTTGAACGTAGCATGGGTCTGAATCGCATTAACCGAGACCTTGGTCTGCGATAATGCGCCGTCCCCAGATAGCTGCTGTGTTACAATGCCTGGGGGCGCCGATACTCTGGACACCTTCGTGACCGCGGTAATCGGGCCCTCCGTGAACGCAGCATGGGTCTGGCTCGTACTAGCGGAGACCTTAGTCTGTGCTAGTGCGCCATCCCCAAATAGCGGCTGCGTCCTCATGTCAGAATCTGACCGGGACTGCTGCCTTCTATGTAAAGCACTTCTTATACGTGAAGTGTGATGTGACGACCTGATTGAGGTCTTATGGATACCTACTCTAAGTGCCTGTTCAGCAACGCACCCTCGGTGGGCTGAACGGCTCTTAGAGTGGTAAGGAAGAGAGGGTGAGATTTGAACGCTCTCGGACGTATTATGGAAAAGAGGCTCTTTTTTGACAAAGTCAGGTGGAGCCAACTCTTTATTAAATACATCAACAAAGGCATTTACATCAACACCCATCCCTTCAACCGAAGGGTGGGGGGGAACAGTGGGCACGTTCGACACCATCGATGCGTCCTCTATCCACTCCCCCGCGTCCCGTCACGTACGCCTCCTCTTGCCTCCCTTGGAGGGCCAGGTCGGCGTCCTCTTCACCTCCCTCGCCGGCTGTAGTGGGGCTACCGTAGCTGCTGGAAGGGCGGGGCCCGTTCCCTTGCTGCTCGTGGCCGCCGGATGACGCCGCCTCGCCGTAGACCCCGGTCTACTTGGAGGGGCGGAGGTAGATGGCCTTTGGGATGGAGCGGGGCCGAGTCGTCCTGCCAACGGCAGGTGCTTGGCCAGCTGTTTCTTCTCCTCCTCTAGCTTGGAAAAACGCTCCGTCGCCTCTTTGACTGCGACCCCAAAGAGGCCGTCGTCAGAGAGGGGGGCATTCAAGAGAGACGTCCTGTCTGCCTCTTTCATGGCTGTCAAGGACAACCAGAGGTGTCGTTCCCCGACCACCGAAGTGGCCATGGACCTCCCCGCGCAGACTGCGGACGCCTGTGTCAGGTGGAGTATGGCGCCAGAAATTCTGGACGCCTCCTCCACCTCCTCCGGTGCCAGCTCTGTCTTGCCCGTGGTTAAACGGGACAGAGAGGCCGCCAAGAGGGCAATGTTGTTAGCTGCTGCTACAGCTTGGGCTCCCAACCCAAAGGACTTCTCTAACAGCGACGCTGTGAGTCGGTCCTTCTGGGATGGCAACGTGGCCTTCTTGGAAGAGGGCCAAGGGCTCGAACCCGGTACGAGATACGCCGCCATGGCGCTCTCTAACCTGGGGATTCCCTGACCCTGGAATCTTCCTTCCACTCTCGTGAATGGGAGATACGCTTTTACTGGCGAACGCGCCGCTAAAGGTGCCTCCCACGAGCCCTCAACGTACCTAGCCAAAGAAGGCATGGCAGGAGCCACTGGCTCTGCCGCCTTCCTTGGCCTGGAATAAGGACCGCCCTCCATCATATCAACCTCCGGTGCGGAGGGAAGAGGGGGCAGCCCTATCTCCAGACGTTGCGCAGCTCTCTTAATGAGACCCGGAAAATCCGCTCTCAGAGAGGCTGCAGCGAAAGAGAGAGCTTCTGATCTCTCAGAGCTCGTATCCCCTTCGCTATAGGGACTACAAGCCCTCTCGCTCTCCAAAGGAAAGGGGGGCTTGAAAATGAGGGATGGGGTCCGACTGTTCCATTGGAATGCCAGACCCCTCCTCAAAGTCCCTATCTTCCCCCGAGTCTGCACCGTCGGACGACGCCTCTGAAGCAGAGGCTAGTATCGACAGCACGTCCTCAAGGGGGATGTCCTCCCTGAAAAACGCCCAACGCTGCTTCCTCTCCTTTAAAGAAAGGAGGGCGCAGGAGGCGCAATTCGGGGGACTGCAGGCGCCTTCCTTGGCATGCTGGGATCCCAAACACACAAAACACAGGTCGTGGTGGTCACCGGTCGCCATGGAAGTGCATCTGCACTGAGCTCTGAAAAGAGCTTTTGGGGGTGGAATATCTCCCGGTGTGCTCATTTAGACGACGTTGATGACTGGAATGACTGGAGTCTTCGTGCTTCGTCTCTTCTTGGCTCTTCAGTCTAGTCATCCAGTCGCTGAAGATAAAGGGAGGCTGATTGAGGGGAGGCATCCCCTCTTATAGGGACACCTGTGCTCCTATTGGCTGCAGGTGTGTGCATAATTTTGTCTCAGGCTGTTGCTGCCTTAGGGCAGAGGGTAAACCACTAGGAGCAGAGCTCCCCTATGGGGCGGAGCTCCACGATATAGAACTTATCCTCTGCAGCAGAGGTAACTGGGTCTTCCATTCCTGTGGCGGTCCTCATGAGAGCCAGTTTCATCATAGAGCTTGATGGTTTTTGCGACTGCACTTTAAGAAACTTTAAAAGTTCTTGAAATGTTCCGTATTGACTTAAAGTAATGATGGACTGTCGTTCCTCTTTGCTTATTTGAGCTGTTCTTAATATGGACTTGGTATTTTACTAAATAGGGCTATCTTCTGTATACCCCCCTTACAAATTAACTTTTAAGAAGGCACACCTGTTAATTGAAATGCATTACAGGTGACTACCTCATGAAGCTGGTTGAGAGAATGCCAAGAGTGTGCAAAGCTGTCATCAAGGCAAAGGGTGGCTATTTGAAGAATCTCAAATATAAAATATATTTTGATTTGTTTTGATTTTTGGACCCCAGGAAAAGTAGCTGCTGCTTTGGCAGGAACTAACGGGGGATCCCTAATAAATACAAATACAAACACTTTTTTGGTTACTACATGATTCCATTTCTGTTATTTCATAGTTTTGATGTCTTCACTATTATTCTACAATGTAGAACATAGTAAAAATGAAGAAAAACCCTTGAATGAGCAGGTGTTCTAAAACTTTTGACCGGTAGTGTATGTAAATTAGATATTTCTGTATTTAATTTAAATATATTTATGCACAACAGTTTCTATCCAAGCTAAATGTGGAATGTCAATTGTCCTCTGAACACAGTAGCTATAGATAGTACACTAATAATAAACAATCCCTAGTAAGCTAATGTTTCGAGGCCGCTATTATTTTAATAACTGTTTTACGCACAACAGCGTTCTATCCAAGCTGGGAGAGAGCACGAGGAGGGTTCATGTCATGCAGGTTCAGGTAGCAGCTACAGGACAGTTGTATATTATTTTAAAAATCAATTGGTAGCTGATTAGTATACATGGACAATTTATTTTAAAATCTGCAATGTTTGAATGTCCAGCTTTAATTACTGAACAAGTAATGACATTATTGCCACCAGCCAGCAGTCTAAAGAAATTGCAGCATTATGACACCGTGTATAGATTTCGTGAAACATTAAGCCCTGTGTAGTTCAGTTGGTAGAGCATGGCGTTTGCAACGCCAGGGTTGTGGGTTCGATTCCCACGGGGGCCAGTATATACAAAAAAAAATGCACTCAGTAACTGTAAGTCGCTCTGGATAAGAGCATCTGCTAAATTACTAAAATGTAAACATGAGAAAATGACGACCAAATAGAGGCCTACCAATAAACCTTTATCCATTAGCTAAAGCAAAGCTTTACATGCTCTTGCACCACAGGAACCCTATCATCGATTAATTAGGCATGCAGCCGCATAGACATGTCGCTATTTCAGCACGATGTACAGCGATCGGTTTGTGAGTGGATATCTGGCTGAAACATTCGATTTTATTTTAATATTAGGGAGAAGCCCAAAGTCCAACCTTGCGGGGTCCAGAGAAACTGCGTTAACTTTAGAAAATGAGCTACTAAAAGCAGAAGGCTTCCTACGACTGGAGTATTATTTGAATGTTGGCCGAATCCCAACGTTTCAGTTGAACGGAAGTGAAGGCGGAGCCTGGCTCTTTTCTCTTGTGACTTTACGCTCCGTGCAGAGTAGAACACCAGACAACATGATTGATCAAAGGAGGAATGTTAAAATGATATCGGACGGTAACTTTTGAAAATGAGCTAAGCAGAAGCCTACTGCTGGAGTATTATTTGTATGTTGGCGGAAGTCCTATTTTTCATTCGAACGGAAGTGAAGGTGGAGTCACATGTTCTCTATTCTCCATTTTGTCTTGTCATGTTGAAATATAACGTCTCGGTCCTCTACCTCCCTGATCTAAAAGGTCCGTCGACCAGAGATAAACATCTAGTTAACTTCGCCTGAACTCTGCAATCGACAATAAACACACGTTTCTACAATTAATCAGGTGAGTTTAGATTAATTTAATCATTTTTATAACGGGTCTTTGTGGCCTACTTCATGCTTTTACACTGCGCGCATTTAATGGTCCTTGACTTTTGGAAAATCATTTGTGTAGTTTAGCTGGTTACTCATAGCCAGGCCCGGCGGCAGGATGAACTCGGCAAGGGGGCATCAGAAATGACTAAGGGGGCACAACTATTTTCGCTTGCTGATAACACAGGATAAATAATAATCGATAGTACAATTACACACAATGTATTTGCAGCCACGCACGGCTGTCTTGCAGCAAGAATACAGGCTACTGCACCGCTTTACAAACATGGTCAATTCATAAATAGCAAGTCATGACAACGCTACACAGCTACACGCACAACACCCAACAATCCAATGCAAAACAGTTGCTAATTACCGTAATAACACTTCCTCATGCCAATACAATGCATTTCCAATCGCGGAAAGCAAACAATAATGTACAATGCACTACCAACGACTTATCGGTACAATGCAGCTTGGACGCAGCTACCAAGCTGTCTTCCCACAAGAGTGTCATACTACGCTGCGTGTGATAACAGATAAATTAGTATTCCATAGCTACGAGTTGTTTATTTAACAATTTTTTAGTTATTTAGTAGATGCTGTTATCCAGAACGACAATGCTGCCGTTGTGCCCCGTCAAAGCCACTTTGTAATATCCATCATACTATCAGCTACCTACCTAACTGTTAACATGAGCTAAATTCCATCCAGATGCGCCTGAATGTTTTTTTCTTCTTCATAGTACGTAACTTTGAAAGTAAACCTAAACCGTCACATTTTTCAACCAGTAAAATGTGTATGACGTTTTGATGTCTTCACTATTATTCTACAATGTAAAACATTTTCAAAATAAAGAAAAACCCTTGAATGAGTAGGTGAGTCCAAACTTGATAAAGAAATGTGTGAGTAAGATATGACTAAAATGTCCCACCCTCAGTTAAACTAATAATAGTACTAAAATGTAATACTCCTCCAATTTAGCCATGTGCAGAGTCAATGTCACGTTTGCCTCGTCAAGCTGAAAGCTATTGTAAACAATGCATTCGGAAAGTATTCAGACCCCTTGACTTTTTCCAGATTTTGTTATGTTACAGCCTTATTCTAAAATTGATTGAATTATTTTTTCCCTCATCAATCTACACAGAATACCCCATAATGACAAAGAGAAAACATAAGTATTCAGAACCTTTGCTATGAGACTAAAAATTGAGCTCAGGTGCATCCTGTTTCCATTGATCATCCTTTAGATGTTTCAACAACTTGATTGGAGTCCACCTGTGGTAAATTCAATTGATTGGACATGATTTGGAAAGGCACACACCTGTCTATATAAGGTCCCACAGTTGACAGTGCATGTCAGAGCAAGAACCAAGCCATGAGGTCGAAGGAGTTGTCCGTAGAGCTCCGAACAGATCTGGGGAAGGTACCAAAAAAATTCTGCAGCATTGAAGGTTCCCATGAACACAGTGGCCTCCATCATTCTTAAATATAAAAAGTTTGGAACCACCAAGACTCTTCCTTGAGCTGGCAGCCCCGCCAAACTGAGCAATCGGGGGAGAAGGGCCTTGGTCAGGGAGGTGACCAAGAACCCGATGGTCACTCTGATAGAGCTCCAGAGTTCCTCTGTGGAGGTGGGAAAACCTTCCAGAAGGACAACCATCTCTGCAGCACTCCACCAATCAGGCCTTTATGGTAGAGTGGCCAGACGGAAGCCACTCCTCAGTAAAGGGCACGACAGCCCGCTTGGAGTTTGCCAAAAGGCACCTAAATGACTCTCAGACCATGAGAAACAAGATTCTCTGGTCTAATGAAACCAAAATTAAACTATTTTGGCTGAATACCAAGCGTCACGTCTGGAGGAAACCTGGCACCATCCCTACGGTGAAGCATGGTGGTGGCAGCATCATGCTGTGGGGATCCTTTTCAGCGTCAGGGAATGGGAGACTAGTCAGGATTGAGGGGAAAGATGAACACCGCAAAGTACAGAGATCCTTGATGAAACCTGCTCCAGATCGCTCAGGACCTCCGACTGTGGCGAAGGTTTTACCTTCCAACAGGACAACGACCCTAAGCACACAGCCAAGACAACGCAGGAGTGGAATATGGTCTGGGTAAAGCATATTATAATTAGTCTCTGACATCCCTGACCTAGGGAAACAGCACGTGGTCTGGGTAAAGTGGGGGGTTAAGGCCAATCCAGAGATCACTGGGGTTTTTTGTTGGTGTGGGCATGCGCTTGGGCGGACTCTGATCTTTTGGAGCAATATGCACCTGTTGGTAACATGATACCCTCACCGTTCCATGTGTGCCTAGACCCCCGAATAGCAATATTCACAATGGGGATAGCAGTGACTCTCCATTTTGGATAAAAGCAAAAAATAATCCTGTTAAACAGTGGTAACACCACTGTTAGCTCATTTAAAAGAAATGGCATATTTGAATAATAGCTACATGTAATACAAGTTTAGGTTTGTATTAAATTTACATTGTTTTGTGCCTGTTGGCTGTAGGCTAATCCATTAGCAGCTTACCAGTTGGCTGTAGGCTACTCCACTAGCAGCTTGCCAGTTGGCTGTAGGCTACTCCACTAGCAGCTTGCCAGTTGACTGTAGGCTACTCCACTAGCAGCTTGCCAGTTGGCTGTAGGCTACTCCACTAGCAGCTTGCCAGTTGGCTGTAGGCTACTCCACTAGCAGCTTACCAGTTGGCTGTAGGCTACTCCACTAGCAGCTTGTCTGTAGGCTACTCCACTAGCAGCTTACCAGTTGGCTGTAGGCTACTCCACTAGCAGCTTGGCTGTAGGCTACTCCACTAGCAGCTTACCAGTTGGCTGTAGGCTACTCCACTAGCAGCTTGCCAGTTGGCTGTAGGCTACTCCACTAGCAGCTTACCAGTTGGCTGTAGGCTACTCCACTAGCAGCTTGGCTGTAGGCTACTCCACTAGCAGCTTGCTAGGTGGCTGTAGGCTACTCCACTAGCAGCTTACCAGTTGGCTGTAGGCTACTCCACTAGCAGCTTGCCAGTTGGCTGTAGGCTACTCCACTAGCAGCTTGCTAAAAACTGTAAGCAAGCTAGCCTTTTAGCTTCCCACAGATTTAGATGTGGCTTAGTGTTGTATGTTACGGTCTTGCTGAAAGGTGAATTCCTCTCCCAGTGTCTGGTGTAAAGCAGACTGAAGCAGTCTTTCCTCTAGGAAATCCTGTTTCTTTTCATCCTGTAAAACTCCCCAGTCTTTGACGATGTCAAGCATTCCTTTACCATGATGCAGCCATCACCATGCTTGAAAATAAGGAGGCAGTTACTCAGTGATGTTATGTTGGATTTGACCCAAACTTAAAGCTTTGCATTTAGGCCCAATAAGTGTGTTCATTTGCGTGTACATGTTTTAACAGTATTACTAAGATGGATGTTCTGGAATATTTATATTCTCCTTTCTCTCTGTCATTTAGGTCATTATTGTGGATTATTGTGAATAGTCACATGTACAGGGTTGCAGGTGGTCATTATTGGGGATTACTGTGAATAGTCACATGTACAGGGTTGCAGGTGGTCATTATTGTGGATAGTAACATGTACATGGTTGCAGGTGGTCATTATTGTGAATAGTCACATGTTCAGGGTTGCGGGTGGTTATTATTGGGAATAGTCACATGTACAGGGTTGCGGGTAGTCATTATTGGAGATTATTGTGAATAGTCACATGTACAGGGTTGCAGGTGGTCATTATTGGGGATTATTGTGAATAGTCACATGTACAGGGTTGCAGGTGGTCATTATTGGGGATTATTGTGAATAGTCACATGTACAGGGTTGCAGGTGGTCATTATTGGGGATTATTGTGAATAGTCAAATGTATAGGGTTGCAGGTGGTCATTATTGGGGATTATTGTGAATAGTCACATGTACAGGGTTGCAGGTGGTCATTATTGTGGATTATTGTGAACATCTTTGATGTGTCTGGGTGGCTTAATACACCATACACAATATCATTATTAACAGAGGATGGGTTAGTCATTCAAAAAAATTATGTTAACTGCTATTATTTTACAGTCCATATCACTTATGTGATTTCTTAACACCAACTTTACTTATTTAAGGTTACCTAAACAAAGGGGGTGAATACTTATGCAATGACTATATTTTAGTTTTTTGTTTGTACAAATTTGTAGAATTTAGTTTTCACTTACACATTATGGAGTATTTTGTGTAGATCAATTACAAAAAATTATAATCAAATCTATTTCAATCCCACTTTTTAAAGCAACAAAATGTGAAATTAGTTATAGTGGGTGTAGACTTTCCATAGGAACTGTATAGCCTAATAATATTTAGGTAGTTAATTTCCTTGGGAAGATAACTGCCCGTGCTTCTCCATCCATTCATATATAGACTACTCTATTTAATTGAGACCAAACGCTCACCTGATCTGGCATGCCCAACTAGGAGAGGTATGGCTGCTGAACTAGGAGAGGAGAGGTATGGCTGCCGAACTAGGAGAGGAGAGGAGAGGTATGGCTGCCGAACTAGGAGAGGAGAGGTATGCCTGCTGAACTAGGAGAGGAGAGGTATGCCTGCTGAACTAGGAGAGGAGAGGTATGGCTACTGAACTAGGAGAGGAGAGGTATGCCTGCTGAACAAGGAGAGGAGAGGTATGCCTGCTGAACTAGGAGAGGAGAGGTATGCCTGCTGAACTAGGAAAGGAGAGGTATGGCTGCTGAACTAGGAGAGGAGAGGTATGGCTGCTGAACTAGTAGAGGAGAGGAGAGGTATGGCTGCTGAACTTGAAATGGCAAGAAAGATGAGCGGTCCGTTGCACTTTCTCTTGACCTACGTTTTGCACGTAGGATATAGCCTGTCTTTTAGGAGCGGGAATATTTTCAGTCAGACAAATAAATGGATAATTAATATATATTGAAAAGGAGAAGACTCAACGCTCGATCCCCATGTTGCGCCTTTTGCTTTATATTGATAATCACATTTTGGGATTTCACCTCGACTCACGTTGGTTGAGTGTCCCCAACTTCTTTCTATTAACAGACACTGTAGTAAACTATAGCCTAATTATATTTAAGTTAATTAATTTCCTTGGAAAGATAACTGCCACGTGATTTATTTGCCCATGCATAGGTAGCCTGGTAGGCTAGTGTGTGAATAATTTGACAGAGGTGCTTTTAGTACAATAGCTAGGCTAACGCATACACAGCAGAAAGACACCGTTTCCAAATAATCTGCAGGACAAGTATATTTATCACAACCTTTTCTGTCTGACCGCCCTCAACGTGAAAAATACGGACCGCGCTGCAATGATCTCTGTCGGAGCCCGCAGCCCTCTACCTCCAAACATCTTTGTTGTACCATTTGAAAGTGGAAAGAAATATTTACAGTACCAGTCAAAAATTTGGACACACCTACTCATTCAAGGGTTTTTCTTTATTTTTACGTTGTAGAATAATAGTGAAGACATCAAAACTATGAAATAACACACCAAGAACACCAAGAAAGTGTTAAACAAATCAAAATATATTTTATATTTGAGATTCTTCAAAGTAGCCACCCTTTGCCTTGATGACCGCTTTGCACACTCTTGGCATTCTCTCAACCATCTTCATGAGGTAGTCACCTGGAATATATTTTGATTTGTTTAACACTTTGTTGGTTACTACATGATTCCATATGTGTTATTTAATAGTTTTGATGTCTTCACTATTATTCGATTTTTCTGTATTTAATTTAAATAGATTTACACACAACAGCGTTCTATCCAAGCTGGGAGAGAGCACGAGAAGGGATCATGGAGGTTGGCATGTAGGTTCAGGTAGCAGCTACAGGACAGTTGGATATTATTTTAAACATCAATTGGTAGCTGATTAGTATGCATGGACAATTTATTTTAAAATCTGCAATGTTTGAATGTCCAGTTTTAATTACTAAACAAGAAATGACATTATTACCACCAGCCAGCAGGCTATAAAATTGCAGCATTCAAATCAAATCAAATCAAATTTTATTGGTCACGTGCGCCGAATACAACAGGTGCAGACATTACAGTGAAATGCTTACTTACAGCCCTTAACCAACAGTGCATTTATTTTAAACAAAAAAAGTAAGAATAAAACAACAACAAAAAAAGTGTTGAGAAAAAAAGAGCAGAAGTAAAATAAAGTGACAGTAGGGAGGCTATATATACAGGGGGGTACCGTTGCAGAGTCAATGTGCGGGGGCACCGGCTAGTTGAGGTAGTTGAGGTAATATGTACATGTGGGTAGAGTTAAAGTGACTATGCATAAATACTTAACAGAGTAGCAGCAGCGTAAAAAGGATGGGGTGGGGGGCAGTGCAAATAGTCCGGGTAGCCATGATTAGCTGTTCAGGAGTCTTATGGCTTGGGGGTAGAAGCTTTTGAGAAGTATTTTGGACCTAGACTTGGCGCTCCGGTACCGCTTGCCGTGCGGTAGCAGAGAGAACAGTCTATGACTAGGGTGGCTGGAGTCTTTGACAATTTTCAGGGCCTTCCTCTGACACCGCCTGGTATAGAGGTCCTGGATGGCAGGAAGCTTTGCCCCAGTGATGTACTGGGCCGTACGCACTACCCTCTGTAGTGCCTTGCGGTCGGAGGCCAAGCAGTTGCCATACCAGGCGGTGATGCAACCAGTCAGGATGCTCTCGATGGTGCAGCTGTAGAATTTTTTTGAGGATCTGAGGCCCCATGCCAAATCTTTTTAGTCTCCTGAGGGGGAATAGGCTTTGTCGTGCCCTCTTCACGACTGTCTTGGTGTGTTTGGACCATGATAGTTTGTTGGTGATGTGGACACCAAGGAACTTGAAGCTCTCAACCTGTTCCACTACAGCCCCGTCGATGAGAATGGGGGCGTGCTCAGTCCTCTTTTTTTTCCTGTAGTCCACAATCATCTCATTTACATTTACATTTTAGTCATTTAGCAGACGCTCTTATCCAGAGCGACTTACAGGAGCAATTAGGGTTAAAGTGCCTTGCTCAAGGGCACATTTACGTCATTTAGCAGACGCTCTTAACCAGAGCGACTCACCAATTGGTGCATTCACCCTATAGCCAGTGGGATAACCACTTTACAATTTTTTTTGGGGGGGGGGGTAGAAGGATTACTTTATCCTATCCCAGGTATTCCTTAAAGAGGTGGGGTTTCAAATGTCTCCGGAAGGTGGTGAGTGACTCCGCTGTCCTGGCGTCATGAGGGAGCTTGTTCCACCATTGGGGTGCCAGAGCAGCGAACAGTTTTGTCTGGGCTGAGCGGGAACTATGCTTCCGCAGTGGAAGGGGAGCCAGCAGGCCAGAGGTGGATGAACGAAATGCCCTCGTTTGGGTGTAGGGACTGATCAGAGCCCGAAGGTACAGAGGTGCCGTTCCCCTCACTGCTCCATAGGCAAGCACCATGGTCTTGTAACGGATGCGAGCTTCAACCGGAAGCCAGTGGAGTGTGCGGAGGAGGGGGGTGACGTGAGAGAACTTGGGAAGGTTGAACACCAGACGGGCTGCGGCATTCTGGATGAGTTGTAGGGGTTTAATCGCACAGGCAGGGAGGCCAGCCAACAGCGAGTTGCAGTAGTCCAGACGGGAGATGACAAGTGCCTGGATTAGGACCTGTGCCGCTTCCTGTGTAAGGCAGGGTCGTACTCTCCGAATGTTGTAGAGCATGAACCTGCAGGAGCGGGTCACCGCCTTGATGTTAGCGGAGAACGACAGGGTGTTGTCCAGGGTCACGCCAAGGCTCTTCGCACTCTGGGAGGAGGACACAGCGGAGTTGTCAACCGTGATGGCGAGATCATGGAACGGGCAGTCCTTCCCCGGGAGGAAGAGCAGCTCCGTCTTGCCAGGGTTCAGCTTGAGGTGGTGATCCGTCATCCATACTGATATGTCTGCCAGACATGCAGAGATGCGATTCGCCACCTGGTTATCAGAAGGGGAAAGGAGAAGATTAGTTGTGTATCGTCAGCGTAGCAATGATAGGAGAGACCATGTGAGGATATGACAGAGCCAAGTGACTTGGTGTATAGGGAGAAAAGGAGAGGGCCTAGAACTGAGCCCTGGGGGACGCCAGTGGTGAGAGCACGTGGTGCGGAGACAGCTTCTCGCCACGCCACTTGGTAGGAGCGACCGGTCAGGTAGGACGCAATCCAGGAGTGAGCCGCGCCGGAGATGCCCAGCTCGGAGAGGGTGGAGAGGAGGATCTGATGGTTCACAGTATCAAAGGCAGCAGACAGGTCTAGAAGGACAAGAGCAGAGAGAGAGTTAGCTTTAGCAGTGCGGAGAGCCTCCGTTGTCTTGGTCACGTTGAGGGAGAGGTTGTTGTCCTGGCACCACACGGCCAGATCTCTGACCTCCTCCCTATAGGCTGTCTCATCGTTGTCGGTGATCAGGCCTACCACTGTTGTCTCGTCGGCAAACTTAATGATGGTGTTGGAGTCGTGCCTGGCCATGCAGTCATGGGTGAACAGAGAGTACAGGAGGGGACTGAGCACGCACCTCTGAGGGGCACCCGTGTTGAGGATCAGTGTGGCAGATGTGTTGTTACCTACCCTTACCACCTGGGGGCGGCCCGTCAGGAAGTCCAGGATCCAGTTGCAGAGGGAGGTGTTTAGTCCCAGGATCCTTAGCTTAGTGATGAGCTTAGAGGGCACTATGGTGTTGAATGCTGAGCTGTAGTCTATTAATAGCATTCTCACGTAGGTGTTCCTCTTGTCCAGGCGGGAAAGGGCAGTGTGGAGTGCGATAGAGATTGCATCATCTGTGGATCTGTTGGGGCGGTATGCAAATTGGAGTGGGTCTAGGGTTTCTGGGATTATGCTGTTGATGTGAGCCATTACCAGTCTTTCAAAGCACTTCATGGCTACAGACGTCAGTGCTACGGGTCAGTAGTCATTTAGGCATGTTATCTTAGAGTTCTTGGGCACGGGGACTATGGTGGTCTGCTTGAAACATGTTGGTATTACAGACTCAGTCAGGGACATGTTGAAAATGTCAGTGAAGACACTTGCCAGTTGGTCAGCACATGCACCGAGTACACGTCCTGGTAATCCGTCTGGACCTGCGGCCTTGTGAATGTTGACCTGCTTAAAAGTCATATTCACATCGGCTACGGAGAGCGTGATCACATAGTCATCCGGAACAGCTGGTGCTCTCATGCATGCTTCAGTGTTGCTTGCCTCGAAGCGAGCATAGAGGTGGTTTAGCTCGTCTGGTAGGCTTGTGTCACTGGGCAGCTCGCTGGTGTGCTTCCCTTTGTAGTCTGTAATAGTTTTCAAGCCCTGCCACATCCGACGAGCGTCAGAGCCAGTGTAGTATGATTAAATCTTAGACCTGTATTGACTCTTTGCCTGTTTGATGGTTCGTCAGAGGTCATAGCGGGATTTCTTATAAGCGTCCGGGTTAGAGTCCCGTTCCTTGAAAGCGGCAGCTCTACCCTTTAGCTCAAGGCGGATGTTTCCTGTAATCCATGGCTTCTGGTTGGGGTATGTACGTACGGTCACTGTGGGGACGACATCATCGATGCACTTATTGATGAAGCCAGTGACTGATGTGGTGTACTCCTCAATGCTGTCTGAAGAATCCCGGAACATGTTCCAGTCTGTGCTAGCAAAACAGTCCTGTAGCTTAGCATCTGCGTCATCTGACCACTTTTTTATTAACCGAATCACTGGTGCTTCCTGCTTCAGTTTTTGCTTATAAGTCAGGAGGATAGAGTTATGGTCAGATTTTCCAAATGGAGGGCGAGGGAGAGCTTTGTATGTGTTTCTGTGTGTGGAGTAAAGGTGGTCTAGATTTTTTTCCCCTCTGGTTGCACATTTAACATGCTGGTAGAAATTAGGTAGAACAGATTTAAGTTTCCCTGCATTAAAGTCCCCGGCCACTAGGAGCGCTGCATCTGGATGAGCGTTTTCCTGTTGATTAATGGCCTTGTACAACTCATTCAGTGCAATCTTAATGCCAGCATTGGTTTGTAGTGGTAAATAGACAGCTATGAAAAATATAGATGAAAACTCTCTTGGTAAATAGTGTGGTCTACAGCTTATCATAAGATACTCTACCTCAGGCGAGCAAAACCTCGAGACTTCCTTAGTATTTGATTTTGTGCACCAGCTGTTGTTTACAAATATACACAGGCCGCCACCCCTTGTCTTACCAGAGTCAGCCGTTCTGTCCTGCCGATGTAGCGTATAGCCTGCTAGCTGAATGTTATCATTGTTGTCGTTCAGCCACGACTCCGTGAAACATAGGATATTACAGTTTTTAATGTCCCGTTGGTAGGATAACCGTAATCTTAAATCGTCCATTTTATTCTCAAAAGCTTGAACGTTGGCTAATAGGATTGATGGAAGAGGCAGTTTACTCGCTCGCCGTCGGATCCTTACAAGGCACCCGGATCTGCGTCCGCGATATCTCCGTCTCTTCCTCACGCGAATGACGGGGATTTGGGCCTTGTCGGGTGTCTGTAGGATATCCTTCGCGGCCGCCTCGTTGAAGAAAAAATCTTCGTCCAATGCGAGGTGAGTAATCGCTGTCCTGATATCCAGAAGCTCTTTTTGGTTATTAGAGACGATGGCAGAAACATTATGTACAAAATAAATTACAAATAACGCGGAAAAACACACATAATAGTACAATTGGTTAGAGGGTTGGTTAGAGGGCTGTAAAACGGCAGCCATATTCTCCGGCGCTGTTCAGTAGACACCGTGTATAGATTTCGTGAAATGTTAGGCCCTGTGTTGCTCAGTTGGAAGAGCATGTTTGCAACGGCAGGGTTGTGGGTTCGATTCCCACGGGGAGCCAGTATGAAAAAAAATATATATGCACTCACTAACTGTAAGTTGCTCTGGATAAGAGCATCTGCTAAATGACTAAAATGAGAAAATGACGAAGTTAGGAACCAATTTACACAAGCAGTTAGGAAAGCAAAGGCAAGCTTTTCAAACAGAAATTTGCATCCTGTAGCGCTAACTCCAAAAGCTTTTGGGACACTGTAAAGTCCATGGAGAATAAGACCACCTCCTCCCAGCTGCCCACTGCACTGAGGCTAGGAAACACCATCACCACCGATAAATCTACAATAATCAAGAATTTCAACAAGCATTTTGCTATGGCTGACCATGCTTTCCACCTGGCTACCACTACCCCGGCCACCAGCTCTGCACCCTCCGCTGCAACTTGCCCATGCCCCCCCCACCCCCCCCGCTTCTCCTTCACACAAATTCAGACAGCTGATGTTCTGAAAGAGCTGCAAAATCTGGACCCCTACAAATCATCTGGGCTAGACAATCTGAACCCTTTCTAAAATTAGCCGCCGAAATTGTTGCAACCCCAATTACTAGCCTGTTCAACCTCTCTTTCGTAACGCCTGAGATCCCCAGAGATTGGAAAGCTGCCCATCTTCAAAGGGGGTGACACTCTAGATCCAAACTGTTACAGACCTATATCCATCCTGCCCTGCCTTTCGAAAGTATTTGAAAGCCAAGTTAACAAACCGATCACCGACCATTTCGAATCCCACCGTACCTTCTCCGCTATGCAATCCGGTTTCCGAGCTGGTCATGGGTGCACCTCAACCACGCTCAAGTTCCTAAACGATATTATAACCGCGATCGATAATAGACAGTACTGTGCAGCCGTCTTCATCGACCTGGCCAAGGTTTTCGACTCTGTCAACCACCGCATTCTTATTGGCAGACTAAATAGCCTTGGTTTCTCAAATGACTGCCTCGCCTGGTTCACCAACTACTTCTCAGATAGAGTTCAATGTGTCAAATCGGAGGGCCTGTTGTCTGGACCTATGGCAGTCTCTATGGGGGTGCCACAGGGTTCAATTCTTGGGCCGACACTTTTCTCTGTGTATATCAATGATGTCGCTCTTGCTGCTGGTGACTCTCAGATCCACCTCTACGCAGACAACACCATTTTGTATACATCTGGCCCTTCATTGGACACTGTGTTTACCAAACTCCAAACAAGCTTCAATGCCATACAACACTATTTCAGTAGACTCCAACTGCTCTTAAACACTAGTAAAACTAAATACATGCTCTTCAATCGAACGCTGCTGGCACCCGCCCACCCAACTAGAATCACTACTCTCGACGGGTCTGACCTAGAGTATGTGGACAACTACAAATACCTAGGTGTCTGGTTAGACTGTAAACTCTCCTTCCAGACTCACATTAAGCATCTCCAATCCAAAGTTAAATCTAGAATCGGCTTCCTATTTCGCAACAAAGCCTCCTTCACTCATGCTGCCAAACATGCCCTCGTAAAACTGACTATCCTACAAACCCTTGACTTTGGCGATGTCATTTACAAAATAGCCTCCAACACTCTTCTCAGCAAATTGGATGTAGTCTATCACAGTGCCATCCGTTTTTCACCAAAGCCCCATATACTACCCACCACTGTGACCTATACGCTCTTGTTGGCTGGTCCTCACTACATATTTGTTGCCAAACCCACTGGCTCCAGGCCATCTTTAAATCACTGCTAGGCAAATCCCTGCCTTATCTTAGCTCATTGGTCACCATAGCAACACCCATCCATTATATGCGCTCCAGCAGGTATATCTCACTGGTCATCCCCAAAGCCAACACCTCCTTTGGCCGCCTTTCCTTCCAGTTCTCTGCTGCCAATGACTGGAACGAACTGCAAAAATCTCTGAAGCTGTAGACACTTATCTCCCTCACTAACTTTAAGCATCAGTTGTCAGAGCATCTTACCGATCACTGCACCTGTACACAGCCCATCTGAAATTAGCCCACCCAACTACCTCATCCCCATATTGTTATTTATTTTGCTAATTTGCACCCCAGTATCTCTATTTGCACATCATCTCTTGCACATCTATCATTCCATTGTTAATACTAATTAATGTATGTACAGGGTTAAAGGTGGTCATTATTGGGGATTATTGTGAATAGTCACATGTACAGGGTTAAAGGTGGTCATTATTGGGGATTATTGTGAATAGTCACATGTACAGGGTTGCAGGTGATCATTATTGGTGATTATTGTGAATAGTCACATGTACAGGGTTGCAGGTGGTCATTATTGGTGATTATTGTGAATAGTCACATGTACAGGGTTGCAGGTGGTCATTATTGGGGATTATTGTGAACATCTGATGTGTCTGGGTGGTTTAATACACCATACACAATATCATTATTAACAGAGGAAGGGTTAGTCATTCAAAAAAATTATGTTAACTGCTATTAGTTTACAGTCCATATCACTTATTATGTGATTTCTTAACACCAACTTTACTTATGAACTAATTTAAGGTTACCTAAACAAAGGGGGTGAATACTTATGCAATGACTATATTTTAGTTTTTTGTTTGTTCAAATTTGTAGAATTTTGTTTTCACTTTCACATTATGGAGTATTTTGTGTAGATCAATTACAAAAAATTATAATCAAATCTATTTCAATCCCACTTTTTTAAAGCAACAAAATGTGAAAAAGTTATAGTGGGTGTAGACTTTCCATAGGAACTGTATAGCCTAATAATATTTAGGAAGTTTATTTCCTTGGTAAGATAACTGCCCGTGCTTCTCCATCCATTCATATATAGACTACTCTATTTAATTGAGACCAAACACTCACCTAATCTGGCACGCCCAACTAGGAGAGGAGAGGTTTGGCTGCCGAACTAGGACAGGAGAAGTATGGCTGCTGAACTAGGAGAGGAGAGGTATGGCTGCTGAACTAGGAGAGGAGAGGTATGGCTGCTGAACTAGTAGAGGAGAGGAGAGGTATGGCTGCTGAACTAGGAGAGGTATTGCTGCTGAACTAGGACAGGAGAGGTATGGCTACTGAACTAGGAGAGGAGAGCTATGGCTGCTGAACTAGGAGAGGAGAGAAATGGCTGCTGAACTTGAAACGGCAAGAAAGATGAGCGGTCCGTTGCACTTTCTCTTGACCTACGTTTGCACGTAGGATATAGCATGTCTTTTAGGAGCGGGAATATTTTCAGTCAGAGACAAATAAATGGATAATTAATATATATTGAGAAGGAGAAGACTCAACGCTCGATCCCCATGTTGCGCCTTTTGCTTTATATTGATAATCACATTTTGGGATTTCACCTCGACTCCCGTTGGTTGAGCGTCCCCAACTTCTTTCTATTAACAGACACTGTAGTAAACTATAGCCTAATTATATTTAAGTGAATTTGATTGGAAAGATAACTGCCACGTGATGTATTCGCCCATTCATAGGTAGCCTGGTAGGCTAGTGTGTGAATAATTTGACAGAGGTGTTTTTAGTACAATAGCTAGGCTAACGCATACACAGCAGAAAGACACCGTTTCCAAATAATCTGCGGGACAAGTATATTTATCACAACGTTTTCTGTCTGACCGCCCGCAACATGAAAAATACGGACCGCGCTGCAATGATCTCTGTCAGAGCCCGCAGCCCTCTACCTCCAAACATCTTTGTTGTACCATTTGAAAGTGGAAAGAAATATACTGTACCAGTCAAAAGTTTGGACACACCTACTCATTCAAGGGTTTTTCTTTATTTTTACGTTGTAGAATAATAGTGAAGACATCAAAACTATGAAATAACACATGGAATCATGTAGTAACAAAGAAAGTGTTAAACAAATCAAAATATATTTTATATTTGAGATGCTTCAAAGTAGCCACCCTTTGCCTTGATGACAGCTTTGCACACTCTTGGCATTCTCTCAACCATCTTCATGAGGTAGTCACCTGGAATATATTCTGATTTGTTTAACACTTTGTTGGTTACAACATAATTCCATATGTGTTATTTCATCGTTTGGATGTTATTACATTTTAGTACATTTGTCAGCCAAAACATGACACCCACCCTTTTTTTAATGTGTTCTATCGCAAACTGCCATAAACATAAAGCTTTCCAACGTAACATCAACTATCCAATCAAAGCCACATTGACAATTAATTAGCACATCGATTACAAAAAAATTCAATTGAATATATTTAAATCCCACTTTGTAATGTAACAAAATGTGAAAAAGATTCAAGGGAGTGCAGACGTTCTAAAGGCAATGTATTATATTAGGTTAACATTTCAAAATAGTCTGATGCATATCCTGTAGATCAGATCAAATAGCCTGTAGATCAGTTCAAATAGCCTTTAGATCAGTTCAAATAGCCTGAAGATCAGTTCAAATAGCCTGAAGCCTGTATTATTTTTAACATGCTGTGAAAGTAGTACTCACTTTTAGGAATGGATAATCGTTTACAAGTTGCAAGCTATATCATAAACCCATCAATGAAAAACACATTTTTGTTTGGTAACTTCCTGTTGTTCAACGGACCGGAATGAAGAAGCAGAGTTTGGAAAAAATGTATTTGGTGTCCATTAAATCTTAAACAGCAAGGGGGCATTGTTTCCACTCCGTTGTGGCCGTCCCCATTTAAATGCAAGACCTCATCATACCATTGTTGTGTTGTTTTACCCTCAGTGTACTAACATGAGAACTCCACTACCCTCTTTTTGGGATTTACAGGAAACACCTATCCCAACCCCCTCCTCCCTCTCCCTCCAACCCTCCTCCCCCCTCCCCCTCTTTGGGTCCCCAGGTCGTGCCTCTCCTGGTAACTTACTGCTGGGTCTGAAGAGGGTGTCTGTGCTGCTGGTCGACTGCAGAAAAACACCGGGACTGAGTGGGTTTATGCTCTTACATACATTTATTTTGGGACACTCCCTAGATGTCCTTAATTACCATTAAATACAATCAGTAACGTTCTTAAAATGTAGAATCATTAGAAGCACTCCTACCCCATTGATTACATTGATGATTTAAACCCCTCCAAAATGCTCAAATCTGATCACAAGAGTTTGGAAAGCTGGGTCTTGAACTAACTTCGATATGAAGAAGGAACCCTAACTGTCTGTCTTTGTTTCACAGGGGACAGCCCTAACCGTCGCTCTCTCAGTAGAAGGGGCTTATCATCTGGGGAGGCTAACCAACATCATGATGCTGACGAGGCAGAGAAGAGTCTCTCCAGATCAGAACACATCAAGAAACACCAGCAGAGACTTACTGGGAAGAAAACTCACCGCTGCCTTGACTGTGGAAAGAGTTTCACCTCTTCAGCAAAACAAACACACCAGAGAACACACACAGGAGAGAAGCCTTACAGCTGTGATCAATGTGGGAAGAGTTTTCCTAGATCAGACCAGCTGGTAATACACCAGAGAACACACACTGGAGAGAAGCCTTACCACTGTTCTGACTGTGGAATGAGCTTAGCCACTTCACAAGGACTTCTACTACACAAGAGAATACACACAGGAGAAAAGCCTTTTGGTTGTGACCAGTGTGGGAAGAGATTCACTCAGTCAGGACACCTGGCTGGACACAAGAGAATACACACAGGAGAGAAGCCTTTTGGTTGTGATCAGTGTGGGAAGAGATTTACTCGGTCAGGAAACCTGGCTGGACACAAGAGAACACACACTGGAGAGAAGCCTTTTGGTTGTGATCAGTGTGGGAAGAGATTTGCTTGGTCAGGAAGCCTTGCTGGACACAAGAGAACACACACAGGAGAGAAACCTTATAGCTGTGATCAGTGTGGGAAGAGATTCACTCAGTCAGGAAGCCTTGCTGACCACAAGAGAATACACACAGGAGAGAAGCCTTACCACTGCTCAGACTGTGGAATGAGCTTAACCACTTCACAGGGACTTCTACAACACAAGAGAACACACACAGGAGAGAAACCTTACCACTGCACTGACTGTGGCATGAGCTTAACTTCTTCACATGGACTTCTACTACACAAGAGAACACACACAGGAGAGAAACCTTATAGCTGTGATCAGTGTGGGAAGAGATTCACTAATTCAGGAAGCCTGGGTGAACACAAGAGAATACACACAGGAGAGAAGCCTTACCACTGCTCAGACTGTGGAATGAGCTTACCCACTTCAAACAGACTTCTAGTACACCAGAGAACACACACAGGAGAGAAGCCTTTTGGTTGTGATCAGTGTGGGAAGAGATTCACTTACTCAGGATACCTGGCTAGACACAAGAGAATACACACAGGAGAGAAACCTTATAGCTGTGATCAGTGTGGGAAGAGATTCACTCAGTCAGGAAGCCTTGCTGAACACAAGAGAATTCACACAGGAGAGAAGCCTTACCACTGCTCAGACTGTGGAATGAGCTTACCCACTTCAAACAGACTTCTAGTACACCAGAGAACACACACAGGAGAGAAGCCTTACCACTGCTCAGACTGTGGAATGAGCTTAACCACTTCAAATGGACTTCTACGACACAAGAGAACACACACAGGAGAGAAACCTTATAGCTGTGATCAGTGTGGGAAGAGATTCACTAGGTCAGGAACCCTGGCTGGACACAAGAGAATACACACAGGAGAGAAGCCTTTTGGTTGTGATCAGTGTGGGAAGAGATTCACTTGGTCAGAACACCTTGCTTTACACAAGAGAATACACACAGGAGAGAAACCTTATAGCTGTGATCAGTGTGGGACGAGATTCACTCAGTCAGGAAGCCTGGCTTTACACAAGAGAATACACACAGGAGAGAAGCCTTTTGGTTGTGATCAGTGTGGGAAGAGATTCACTCGGTCAGGACACCTGGCTGGACACAAGAGAATACACACAGGAGAGAAGCCTTTTGGTTGTGATCAGTGTGGGAAGAGATTCACTCATTCAGGACACCTGGCTAGACACAAGAGAAAACACCACACTGTTGGGTAACCTTTCCACTTTTGTTAGCTCAGTCCAGTTAATGGTAGACTAGTGTACACACACCGGAGAGAAGCCCTACAGGGTGAGTTTTGCCACCTCAAGCGTTCTTAATGTGGCCTTCCTTAGTGTAATTTGATGTACTGTCAACAAGGGGTCCACCCTCTGATAACTTTAACTATCCATTATTTCCAGATTTCTATTAATTGCAATGTGAGTGAAATAGTCTGTGTTTGAATGGTGTGGGCGTACGTACCCCAACAACAGAATGGTGTTGGTGTTTCCCAACAACAGGATTGGTCAGCTCAGAGAAAGCAGGGCGGTAGCTCCTCCCCCTCTCTCTTCCAGTCTATCGTTAGGGTTAAGGCAAGGGAAAAGTCCCTTAAGTCGCTGCCGTCCCACAGTCTGTTGCTACGATACCAGTTAAGTCTGTTCACCAGAGATTACAGAAATGTTGGCAGGTAGATATCTTTGGTTTGTTAAGCGAGCAAGCTAGAGGTATCTGAAGACTGATAACAATGTCTGAGGACAATTCACCATCACCATGATCAACCCTGTCTACCATCCAACTCACCATGATGAACCCTGACTACCAGGCAACTCACCATCACCATGATCAACCCTATCTACCATCCAACTCACCATCACCATGATCAACCCTGTCTACCATCCAACTCACCATGATCAACCCTGTCTACCATCCAATT
Source organism: Coregonus clupeaformis (assembly GCF_020615455.1). Lineage (NCBI taxonomy): Eukaryota > Metazoa > Chordata > Actinopteri > Salmoniformes > Salmonidae > Coregonus > Coregonus clupeaformis. The sequence goes on along the minus strand of NW_025534166.1, from coordinate 141,641 downwards.
CACCATGATCAACCCTGTCTACCATCCAATTCACCAAGATGAACCCTGTCTACCATCCAATTCACCATGATCAACCCCATCTACCAGCCAACTCAGCATCACCATGATCAACCCCATCTACCAGCCAACTCAGCATCACCATGATCAACCCCATCTACCAGCCAACTCAGCATCACCATGATCAACCCCGTCTACCATCCAGCTCACCATATTTTGAAATGACATGATATTATTTGGCAGAATGAACACAGTATAGTGAATATTTTCCCAAACTGCGTTACCCACTCCAGTCAGCAGATGACGATGTGAGACTTTCAAGAGCTTTTTCAACAACAACACAGACTCATCAGCCTCCTCGGTAGCTTGCTAGCAAACATAGAAACCAAAACATCAGCGCTCTTTTGACCATTTCATGTACAGTCGTGGTCAAAGGTTTTGAGAATGACACAAGTATTGGTCTTCACAAAGTTTGCTGCTTCAGTGTTTTTAGATATTTTTCTCAGCTGTTACTATGGTATACTGAAGTATAATTACAAGCATTCCATACGTGTCAAAGGCTTTTATTGACAATTACATTAAGTTTATGCAAAGAGTCAATATTTGCAGTGTTGACCCTTCAATTTCAAGACCTCTACAATGGCATGCTGTCAATTAACTTCTGGGCCACATCCTGACTGATGGCAGCCCATTCTTGCCTAATCAATGCTTGGAGTTTGTCAGAATTGGTGGGTTTTTGTTTGTCCACCCGCCTCTTCAGGATTGACCACAAGTTCTCAATGAGATTAAGGTCTGGGGAGTTTCCTGGCCATGGACCCAACATTTTGATGTTTTGTTCCCCGAGCCACTTAGTTATCACTTTTGCCTTATGGCAAGGTGCTCCATCATGCTGGAAAAGGCATTGGTCGTCACCAAACTGTTCTTGGATGATTGGAAGAAATTGCTCTCTGAGGATGTGTTGGTACCATTCTTTATTCATGGCTGTGTTCTTAGGCAAAATTGTGAGTGAGCCCACTCCCTTGGCTGAGAAGCAACCCCACACACAAATGATCTCAGGATGCTTTACTGTTGGCATGACACAGGACTGATGGTAGCGCTCACCTTGTCTTCTCCGGACAAGGTTTTTTCCGGATGCCCCAAACAATCGGAAAGGGGATTCATCAGAGAAAATGACTTTACCCCAGTCCTCAGCAGTTCAATCCCTGTACCTTTTGCAGAATATCAGTCTGTCCCTGATGTTTTTCCTGGAGAGAAGTGGCTTCCTCGCTGCCCTTCTTGACACCAGGCCATCCTCCAAAGTATTTGCCTCACTGTGCGTGCAGATGCAGTCACACCTGCCTGCTGCCATTCCTGAGCAAGCTCTGCACTGGTGGTGCCCCGATCCCGCAGCTAAATCAACTTTAGGAGACGGTCCTGGCGCTTGCTGGATTTTCTTGGGCGCCCTGAAGCCTTCTTCACACAATTGAACCTCTCTCTTGGAAGTTCTGGATGATCCGATAAATGGTTGATTTAGGTGCAATCTTACTAGCAGCAATATCCTTGCCTGTGAAGCCCTTTTTGTGCAAAGCAATGATGACGGCACGTGTTTCCTTGCAGGTAACCATGGTTAACAGAGGAAGAACAATTATGATTTCAAGCACCACCCTCCTTTTAAAGCTTCCAGTCTGTTATTCTAACTCAATCAGCATGACAGGGTGATCTCCAGCCTTGTCCTCGTCAACACTCACCTGTGTTGTTTTTCAGTTAGCTTGTTGAGATAATTAGCATTAGCGTAGTGCTAGGCTAACTAGCTAGCCAACTAACGTCCACAACCAGGAGCTCAATAAGCTACTCGCCCCGTACAAAAGAAGATGTGTGCTGGTTGGAGAAAGAAGCTCTGGGGCTGAACATTGTTGTGAAAGAGGAAGAGGAGGATATCACAGTGAAAGGGGAGGAGGGGTAGATGACTGTCACAGTGTCACAGTGAAAGGGGAGGAGGGGGAGATGACTGTCATAGTGAAAGGGGAGGAGGGGGAGATGACTGTCACAGTGAAAGGAGAGGAGGAGGAGATGACTGTCACAGTGAAAGGGGAGGAGGGGGAGATGACTGTCACAGTGAAAGGGGAGGAGGAGGATGGATATCTGATTAACAGCAGTGAGTTTTGTCTTGGGGAGAGGCAGAAAGCTCTGATTAGAGAAAAGGCCTGCAGTGTCACTGGCCTTTTTAACTATCCCAAAGCCTAGGACCAAGAGGCATGGAGAGGCAGCCTTTAGTTACTATGCCTCCCAGCCTCTGGAATAGCCAGAGAACCTGAGGGGGAACGAAACTGTGGCATTTTTAAAACGAGATCTTAAAACACACCTTTTTAGTGGTGCTTTTCCTCAGGGTGCTTTTTAGTCGTGCAGTTTTTATTGTAATTCTTTAGTTTTTTATCCTCTTATATTTGTGTAGTAAATATTTAGTTTTATTTTAATTGTTTTTATTAGTTTTTTTTCCTGTGAAGCACATTGTGTTCCATTCCATGTCTGAAATGTGCTGTATAAATAAAGCTTGATTTGATTCTCTATGGTGTTATTAGGTCCCTAATATTGAGTTAGGCCTATAAGGTAAGATAGACTGATATGATTGAAATCTCTATGATGTTATTGAATTTAAACAACAAGGCACTCAACCCTGTGGATTATTGAACAACTAAGAGCTGTTCACTAACATGACGTGAAGAGCGAATAACACAACTAAGAGCTGTTTGTATTGGAGATGTTTAGTTAACTACTTAGACAACGTAACAAACCAATTATATGATTTATAAAATGTTGTAAAGTATTTATACCCCTTCCACTTTTTCACATTTTGTTGTTACAACCCTGAATTTATGTCCTATATGCCTATGGATTAAGAACCAATTAAAGGGTTTAAACAGAGCCAGGATGACAAAGATGAAGAAGATGTTTGTGCGCTATGACCCGATACACATAGCCACAAGAAGAAACCATAGTGGCTCAAGGTCAAGGGAGGGTGGCTGTTTGGATAAAGAGGGGGGTTCCGATATGATATGAAAAGGAGACCAAGCAGACATGGGGATAGACAGGAAAGAAGCTAGACAAAGAAACCATAGTGGCTCCGATATGATATGAAATGATGAAGCTGTATATAAAGAGAGCTCCAAGTCTGGGACGGCAGTTGCTCTGCAGACCAGCTCGGCTCTATTGCTTGTGAAATAAAGTATATCTTGATTCTACAAAAACTCTGAAAGTACTTTCTTTTAATAAGTATAGGGATAATTTACTACAACAATAGCAGCTAAATAGCCGCTAAATACAGTATATACAGTGCCTTCAGAAAGTATTCATACCCCTTCCACTTTTTCACATTTTGTTGTTACAACCCTGAATTTAAAATGGATTAAATTGAGATTTATTTTGTCACTTGCATACACACAATACCCCAAAATGTCGAGGGGAATCATTTTTTTCAAAGTTTTTACAAATGAATTAAAAATGAAAGGCTGAAATGTCTTGAGTTAATAAGTATTCAACCCATTTGTTATGACAAGCTTAAGTAAGTTCAGGAGTAAAGATTTGCTCAACAAGTCACATAAGTTGCATGGACTCACTCTGTGTGAAATAATAGTGTTTAATATGATTTTTGAATGACTACCTCATTCAGACATACGGTACAATTATCTGTAAGGACTCTCAGTAGAGCAGTGAATTTCAAACACAGATTCAACCACAAAGACCAGGGAAGTTTTCCAATGCCTCGCAAAGAAGGGCACCTATTGGTAGGTGGGTAAAAAAAATAAACAACACTGAATATCCCTTCATTCATTACAGTTTGAATGGTGTATCAATATACCCAGCCACTACAAAGATACAGGCATCCTTCCTAACTCAGTTGCCGGAGAGGAAGGAAACCGCTCAGGGATCAACAACATTGTAGTTACTCCACAATACTAACCTAAATGACAGAGTGAAAAGAAGGAAGCCTGTACAGAATACAAATATTCCAAAACATGCATCCTGTTTGCAACAAGGACCTAAAGTAATAATGCAAAAAAAATTGGCTGTCACGGTTCAGACAGACGACAAGAGGACCACAGTTGCGTCACACCAGAAAGTTTATTTAAACTTAAGGGGAAAGGGAAGTAGGGAGTGAGTGAAGGCTCCAGGGGTTATCCCGTCCGATGTGCTGGGTCTGTGCCTCCCCCCAGTGGCAGCGATGCGTCCGATGACGCCGGTGGTTGGTGGTCCAGAAGTCCTGGGGGGGGAGGAAACACAGACACAACGGGGCGGATGAAAACAGGCAGAAGTACAGTTCAAGGGAAATCCAAATACGTTGTAGCAAGGCAGAAGGCTGGTCAGAGTTACCGGGGTCGAAGAGTAGTCAGGAGTCGTAATGGCAGAAAGCAGGTCTGGTTTTCCTGGGGCAGAAGAGTATCCAAGAATCAGGCAGGTCCGGGGGTCACAAAACAAGGCTGAGCCAGAAGCGCGAGCACACAGGTTCCGGGTGTGAGCTTTGCAGACGATCTGACAAAGGAGAGCTGACAGACGGGACTTTAAATACTGGGAGAGGTTAGTGGGTAATGCAGCGCAGCTGGCAGAGTAATTAGAGCCGAGCAGAGCAGGGACAGGTGGAGCTCGTTAGGCTGAGTAGAGAGAGAGAGATGAGCAGAGTGGAAGATAGTGGAAACACATTAAGGTGGTAACCCGGTGGAGTGAGAGGGCTCATGACAGAACCCCCCCAAGGGACGGCCCCAGAAGTCCCAAGAGCAACACCACGCCGGGCGGGAGGAGGGGAGCCGGAGGAGGGCTAGAACTCCTCCGAACGGTCCGAGCGAACGCCCTCATCCTCGGAGGAAGCCGGAGGGCCGTGGTCGGGAGATGGGACAGGTCCCGAGACAGGATCAGGCACAGGACAGGAAGCCGAGCGGGCAGGACGGTTAGGGATCCCTCTGGGGCGGCCCCTACGGATTGCAGGTTGATCAGGATGCCGTTGGTGGAAGGCGGTGATGAGAGTCCTATCCACAATCCGACTAGCTGGCACCCAGGTCCTTTCCTCAGGTCCATAGCCCTCCCAGTCAATGAGGTACTGGAGACCCCTACCCCTCCGTCTGGACCGAAGCAGGCGGCGGACGGTGTAAACCAGACCACCATCGACGAGCCGTGGAGGAGGAGGACAAGGTGCAGCAGGGACCAGCGGACTCTCATGAATGGGCTTAATCTTAGACACATGGAAAGTGGGGTGCACCCTCATGGAATTAGGCAGTTGGAGCCGGACAGCAGTTGGGCTAATCACTCTTATGATAGGGAATGGGCCAATGAACCGAGGTGCCAACTTCTGCGACTCCACCCTGAGTGGCAGGTTCCTTGACGACAACCACACCCTTTGACCAACATGGTAGGTGGGAGCAGGGATTCTCCGACGGTTGGCCCCGGTAGTGTAGCTGGCAACGGATCTGAGAAGTGTGGCTCGGGCCTGTGACCAGGTGCGGCGACATCGACGGGCAAACGCAAGTGCAGATGGGCAAGTAACCTCCCCTTCCTGACTGGCAAATAGAGGAGGCTGGTATCCATAAACACATTGGAAAGGGGACATACCGATGGCAGAGCAGGTCAGAGAATTGTGTGCGTACTCCACCCATGTCAATTGCTGCGACCAGGAGTGGGGGTTGCGTGAAGTCATGCATCGCAGTGCCTTCTCGAGCTCCTGATTTGCCCGCTCTGACTGCCCATTGGATTGGGGATGGAATCCGGAAGTCAGACTGACTGTGGCTCCCAGCAGGTGACAGAACTCCTTCCAAAAAGCGGAGGAGAATTGTGGACCACGGTCAGAAACTACATCCTTTGGCAGTCCGTGGATCCGGAAGACGTGTTCCAGGACCACCTGGGCGGTCTCCTTGGCGGTTGGGAGCTTGGGGAGGGGAATGAAGTGTGCCATCTTGCTGAATCGGTCAACTATGGTGAGAATGACGGTCTTGCCCCTTGAAGGGGGCAGCCCCGTGACAAAGTCAAGGGCGATGTGAGACCAGGGACGTCTGGGCACAGGCAGGGGCTGCAGCAATCCGGCTGGGGGCTGGCAGGACGACTTGTGTTGGTTGCAGATGGGGCAGGCTTGGACGAATTCCCGTACATCCTTTCTCAGAGCGGGCCACCAGAACCTCTGGGCGAGCAGGTTGTAAGTGCGGGTGGAGCCAGGGTGACAAGCTAGGCGGGAGTCATGTCCCCACTGAACGACCTGGGACCTTAGGTTTTCGGGGACAAAAAGGCGGTCAGCTGGGCAAGTGCTGGGACCGGGCTGGTTACGGAGAGCTTCCAGCACCTGTTCCTCAACAGCCCAGGTCAGAGCTGCTACGATGCAGGGACTTGGCAGAATCGACACAGGATCCTTGGAGGGGTTGTCATCCTTCTGGAATTGACGGGAGAGGGCGTCTGGCTTGGTGTTGCGTGATCCAGGCCGGTATGACAGAGTGAAATTAAACCTGGTGAAGAACAGGGCCCAGCGGGACTGCCTGGAGTTCAACCGTTTGGCCGTGCGGATGTACTCCAAGTTCTTATGATCGGTCCAAACGAGAAATGGAATGGTGGACCCCTCCAGCCAGTGACGCCACTCCTCCAAGGCAAGCTTCACAGCCAGCAGCTCTCGGTTCCCTATGTCGTAATTGCACTCAGAGGGGGGACAACCGACGTGAGAAAAAGGCACAGGGATGGAGCTTCCTATCCTCCGCAGCCCACTGAGAAATCACAGCACCAACTCCCACATCCGAGGCGTCCACCTCCACAATGAATTGCCGGTCCACGTCAGGCATCTGGAGGATGGGAGCGGAGGTGAACCTTACCTTGAGGGTACTGAAGGCCTTGTCGGCTGCTGGGGTCCAGGTGAAGGGTTGCTTGGTGCTGGTTAGAGCAGTGAGAGGGGCAGCAACGGTACTGTAGTTCCGGATAAACTTTCTATAGAAGTTAGCAAACCCCAGAAACTGTTGCAGCTTCTTTCTGTTCTCCGGAACTGGCCATGACGTGACTGCTGATACTTTGGCAGGATCCATTTGGATACTTCCCTCTGCCACTATGTACCCCAGGAAGGCCACTGTCTTGACGTGAAACTCACATTTCTCTGCCTTGGCGTAGAGGGAATTCTCCAGAAGACGATGAAGGACTTGCTGGACATGGCAGGTGTGTTCAGACAGGTTTCTGGAGTAGATTAAGATGTCATCCAGGTAAACGAAGACAAACTTGTTTAACATGTCCCGCAGTACATCATTCACTAGAGCCTGGAACACAGCAGGAGCATTGGTGAGGCCAAAAGGCATAACCAGATACTCGTAGTGGCCTGTTGGTGTATTGAATGCGGTCTTCCATTCATCTCCCTCCCGGATCCGCACTAGGTGGTAAGCGTTTCTGAGATCCAACTTGGTAAAAACAGTGGCTCCCTGGAGCAACTCAAAAGCAGAGGTGAGCAGAGGGAGAGGGTAACGGTTCTTCACTGTGATGTCGTTGAGTCCCCTGTAGTCGATGCAGGGGCGAAGAGATCCGTCCCTCTTCCCCACAAAGAAGAAGCCAGCACCAGCCGGAGATGAAGATGAACGGATCAATCCTGTGGACAGAGAGTCATTGATGTAGTCCTCCATGGACCTTCTTTCAGGAGCAGACAACGAATAAAGACGACCCCTTGGAGGGGCTGTTCCAGGGAGGAGGTCGATGGCACAGTCGTACGGTCGGTGAGGGGGCAGAGATGTGGCTCTTGCTTTGTTAAACACTTCTCTGAGACCATGGTAGCATTCTGGGACATGGGAGAGGTCAGGGGCGGAGTTAGTAGGTACTGGCCGAGGGGGTAGTGCGGCAGCAAGCAGGCAGGTTCGGTGGCAGTCCTCTCCCCACTCCCTGATCACCCCGGTCACCCAATCGAGCTGAGGGTTGTGCCGGCGGAGCCATGGGTAACCCAGGATGAGGGGTTGGCCTGGAGAGGGGAGCAGGTGAAACTGGATAGTTTCTTGATGGTTTCCGGACAGACCCATCAAGACCGGGGCCGTGACATGAGTGACCGATCCGAGTAAGTGTCCGTCCAGTGCCCGGGCAGGAATAGGAGGTGTCAAACGGAGGTTCTCCAGTCCCAGTTGGCGTGCCAGCTTGATGTCCATTATGTTGGCTTCGGCGCCAGAATCCACCAGAGCAGCCAGGGTGTGAGTAGAGTCAGAGAGGCGGAGGTGAACTTGCAGCAAGGGTTTGCGGTCGGAGGACTGGATGGTCATTGAGCTCAACCGGACTCCCCTATGCCCGGTGAGCTTCGGCTTAAGGGCAGGTTACCACACGATGTCCATCACCTCCACAATAGAGGCAGAGGTTTGAGGTGAAGCGGCGCTGGCGCTCTGCAGGAGTGAGAGAGGCTCGCCCAATCTCCATAGGCTCAGACTGATCAAGCTGACTTGGGTGAGTGGCAGTAGCTGACAGGAGCCCAGTCGGATCTCTCCGAATGCCGGTAGTTGGTGGACCTTGGCGCCCCCTCTCACGACGACGGGTCTGTATCCTTCTGTCGATCCGGACAGTCAGTGCGATGGCTTCATCAAGAGTGGAAGGCAGTTCATGGGAGACCAACTCGTCCTTGATATAGTCAGCCAAGCTATGGAAGAACGCGTCCACCAACGATGGTGTGTTCCAAGAACTTCGTCTTGCCAGGGTTCGGAAGTCGATGGAATGGTCTGCGACTGTACGTCTGCCTTGTCGAATACTGAACAGTTCACGAGACGCCTCTGCGGTTGGTGAATCCAGGTCAAACACCTTCAGCATCTCCTCAGCAAACAGGTCGAAGGTTGCACATGCGGGGGTTTGACGTTCGAACTCTGCTGTTCCCCAGAGTCGAGCTCGGCCCGTCAGGTGAGTGATGGCATACCCGACCCTAGCCCCCTCCGTGGCGAAGGTCCTGGCTGCAAGGAGAACTGAAGTCGGCAGCTAGTCAGGAATGGCCGGACCTGGGTAGAATCGCCGTTGAACCGCTCGGGGTTTCCAATCTTGGGTTCCGGGGCAGCGGCTGAAATGACCGGGGCAGGTAACTCGGAGGCAGGGCTGGTGGGCAGACTGGCTGGGGTAAGGTTGGTGAGGAGTTGGATGATCCTGGCGAGTTGTTGTTGCTGCTGCTGGGACTGCTGCTGGTGCTGCTGGAACTGCTGATGCTGTTGGTAGCCGACCTGAAGCAGAGAGGTGATGTCGCCGCTCATGCGGCCTAGCTCTCTCTCAGTGTGTTCCAGGCGTAGCATGGCGGTGGGTTGCTCAGGTTCTTCGGTTTCCATGTCGGGGGAAGTGTGCGCTGAGTCCATGATGGTCAGATCGTACTGTCACGGTTCAGACAGACGACAAGAGGACCACAGTTGCGTCACACCAGAAAGTTTATTTAAACTTAAGGGGAAAGGGAAGTAGGGAGTGAGTGAAGGCTCCAGGGGTTATCCCGTCCGATGTGCTGGGTCTGTGCCTCCCCCCCAGTGGCAGCGATGCGTCCGATGACGCCGGTGGTTGGTGGTCCAGAAGTCCTGGGGGGGGGGGAGGAAACACAGACACAACGGGGCGGATGAAAACAGGCAGAAGTACAGTTCAAGGGAAATCCAAATACGTTGTAGCAAGGCAGAAGGCTGGTCAGAGTTACCGGGGTCGAAGAGTAGTCAGGAGTCGTAATGGCAGAAAGCAGGTCTGGTTTTCCTGGGGCAGAAGAGTATCCAAGAATCAGGCAGGTCCGGGGTCACAAAACAAGGGTGAGCCAGAAGCGCGAGCACACAGGTTCCGGGTGTGAGCTTTGCAGACGATCTGACAAAGGAGAGCTGACAGACGGGACTTTAAATACTGGGAGAGGTTAGTGGGTAATGCAGCGCAGCTGGCAGAGTAATTAGAGCCGAGCAGAGCAGGGACAGGTGGAGCTCGTTAGGCTGAGTAGAGAGAGAGAGATGAGCAGAGTGGAAGATAGTGGAAACACATTAAGGTGGTAACCCGGTGGAGTGAGAGGGCTCATGACATTGGCAAAGCAATTAACTTTTTGTCCTGAATACAAAGTGTTATGTTAGGGGCAAATCCAATCCAACATATTACTGAGTACCACTCTTCAAATGTTCAAGCTTAGTGGTGACTGCATCATGTTATGGGTATGCTTGTAATCATTAAGGACTGGGGAGTTTTTCAGGATAAAAATAAATGGAATGGTGCTAAGCACAGGCAAAATCCTAGAGGAAAACCTGTTTCAGTCTGCTTTCCATCAGACACTGGGAGATGCATTCACCTTTCAGCAGGACAATAACCTAAAACACAAGGCCAAATCTACACTGGAGTTGCTTCCCAAGAAGATAGTGAATGTTCCTGAGTGGCCGAGTTACAGGTTTGGTTTAAATCTACTTAAAAATCTATGGCAAGACCTGAAAATGAGTGTCTAGCAGTGGAGGCTCCTCCGAGTAGGAAAGGGATGAGAACCATCCTCAGAGAATTTCATAAAAAGAAAAATTGTAAAACATTGAAAAAGTTATCCTTTTTAGATAAAACTATACTAAATATATTCACGTCACCAAATAATTGATTAAAACACACTGTTTTGCAATGAAGGTCTACAGTCGCCTCAACAGCACTCTGTAGGGTAGTACCACCGTGTAGCTGGAGGACAGCTAGCTTCCGTCCTCCTCTTGATACATTGACTTCAATACAAAACCTAGGAGGCTCTTGGTTCTCACCCCCTTCCATAGACTTACACAGTAATTACTTCTGGAGGACGTCCTCCAACCTATCAGAGCTCTTGCAGCATGAACTGACATGTTGTCCACCCAATCAAAGGATCAGAGAATTCCTCTAGTACTGAAAGCATAAGCTACAGCTAGCTAGCTATCACTGCAGTGCATAAAATGTGGTGAGTAGTTGACTCAAAGAGAGAGAATGTGATGAGTGTGATAGAAGGAGTCAGGCGCAGAAGGGGAAATCACCGAATACAGAGTTTATTCCGTCGTACACAATTGCGCTGGATAGCGACACACGAAAACAGGCACAGTGGAAAGTATCTACCCTGGCAATACACGGTACAGGATACTCCAACAAATTACAGGCACAGGGGAAATATCTACCCCGGCAATACAAAGGGTGAGTAGCTCCACCGAGCTACACTACTCTCTCACAATAAACAATCACCCACAAGGACAAGGGAGGCAGAGGGAACACTTATAGACTGACTAATGAGGGGATAAGAACCAGGTGTGTGTAATTGACAAGACAAATGGAATGATGATATATGGAGCGGCAGTGGCTAGTAAGCCGGTGACGACGAACGCCGAAGCCTGCCCGAACAAGGAGGGGAGGCAGCCTCGGCGGAAGTCGTGACAGTACCCCCCCCTTAACGTGCAGCTCCAGCAGCGCGCCGACCCCGGCCTGGGGACGGCCAGGAGGACGCGGAGCAGGGCGAGCCGGATGGCGACGGTGGAAATCCCGCAACAGGGAGGGATCGAGGATATCCCTCACCGGGACCCAGCACCATTCCTCTGGACCGTACCCCTCCCACTCCACGAGGTACTGAAGGCCCCCCACCCGACGCCTCGAATCCAGGATGGAACGGACAGAGTACGCCGGGGCCCCCTCAATGTCCAGAGGAGGTGGAGGAACCTCCCGCACCTCAGACTCCTGGAGCGGACCAACCACCACTGGCCTGAGGAGAGACACATGAAACGAGGGGTTAATACGCTAATCAGAGGGGAAGTAATAACCTATAAGTGACTCGTTGATTCTCCTCAGGACTTTGAACGGCCCCACAAACCGCGGGCTCAGCTTTTCCAACAGTCTTGAAGGAGTTCCCACATATGCTGAGAACTTGTTGGCTGCTTTTCCTTCACTCTGCGGTTCGACTCATCCCAAACCATCTCATTTTGGTTGAGGTCGGGGGATTGTGGAGGCCAGGTCATCTGATGCAGCACTACATCAATCTTCTTCTTGGTAACATAGCCCTTACATAGCCTGGAGGTGTGTTGGGTCATTGTCCTGTTGAAAAACAAATGATAGTCCCACTAAGCCCAAACCAGATGGGATGGCGTATCGCTGCAGAATTCTGTGGTAGCCATGCTGGTTAAGTGTGCCTTGAATTCTAAATAAATCACAGACATTGTCACCAGCAAAGCACCCCCACACCATAACACCTCCTCCTCCATGCTTTACGGTGGGAAATACAATTGCGATCATCTGTTCACCCACACCGCATCTCACAAAGACATGGCGGTTGGAACCAAATATCTCCAATTTGGACTCCAGACCAAAGGACAAATTTCCACCGGTCTAATGTCCATTGCTTGTGTTTCTTGGCCCAAGCAAGTCTCTTCTTATTATTGGTGTCCTTTAGTAGTGGTTTCTTTGCAGCAATTCAACCATGAAGGCCTGATTCGCACAGTCTTCTCTGAACAGTTGATGTTGAGATGTGTCTGTTACTTGAACTCTGTGAAGCATTTATTTGGGCTGCAATTTCTGAGGCTGGTAACTCTAATGAACTTATCCTCTGCAGCAGAGGTAACTCTGGGTCATCCATTCTTGTGTCAGTCGTCATGAGAGCCAGTTTCATCATAGCGCTTGATGGTTTTTGCAACTGCACTTGAAGAAACTTTCAAAGTTCTTGAAATTTTCCGGAGTGACTTACCTTCATGTCTTAAAGTAATGATAGACTGTAGTTTCTCTTTGCTTACCTTGTCACAACACAACTGATTGGCTCAAACTCATTAAGAAGGAAATACATTCCACAAATTAACTTTTAAGAAGGCTCACCTGTTAATTGAAATGCATTCCAGGTGACTACCTCATGAAGCTGGTTGAGAGAATGCCAAGAGTGTGCAAAGCTGTCATCAAGGCAAAGGGTGGCTATTTGAAGAATCTCAAATATAAAATATATTTAGATTTGTTTAGATTTTTGGAGCCCAGGAAGAGTGGCAGCAGTTAATGGGAATCCCTAATAAATACAAATACAAACACTTTGTTGGTTACTACATGATTCCATATGTGTTATTTCATAGTTTTGATGTCTTCACTATTATTCTACAATGTAGAACATAGTAAAAATGAAGAAAAACCCTTGAATGAGTAGGTGTTCTAAAACATTTAACCGGTAGTGTAAGTAAATTAGATATTTCAATAGATTTGCATTTTTAACAACATGTTTTCACTTAGCCGTATTGTGTAAGGGGGAAAAAAATAATTTAATTCATTTTGAATTCAGGCTGTAACACAACAAAATGTGGAGTAAGTCTAGGGGTATGAATCCATTCGATAATAATAATAATAATATATAATATGCCATTTTCATCCATACATTATTTGTGTATGGGTGGTCCCGGGGATCGAACCAACTACCCTGGCGTTACAAGCACTGTGCTCTACCAGCTGAGCTACAAAGGACCACAATTCTGAAGGCACAGTAGCTATAGATAGTACACTGAATTATGAAACAATCCTTAGTAAGCTAATGTTTCGAGGGCGTGCTGACAGTCCTATTTGGCATTAATAGACTGGTTTTACGCACAACAGCGTTCTATCCAAGCTGGGAGAGAGCACGAGGAGGGATCATGTCATGCAGGTTCAGGTAGCAGCTACAGGACAGTTGTATATTATTTTAAACATCAATTGGTAGCTGATTAGTATGCATGGATAATTTATTTAAAAATCTGCAATGTTTGAATGTCCAGCTTTAATTACTGAACAATAATGGCATTATTACCACCAGCCAGCAGTCTAAAGAAATTGCAGCATTATGACACCGTGTATAGATTTCGTGAAACGTTAGACCCCGTGTAGTTCAGTTGGTAGAGCATGGCGTTTGCAACGCCAGGGATGTGGGTTCGATTCCCACGGGGGGCAGTATGAAAAAATTAAATAATGTATACACTAAAGAACTGTAAGTCGCTCTGGATAAGAGCGTCTGCTAAATGACTAAAATGAGAAAATGACAACCAAATAGAAGCCTACCAATAAACCTTTATGTATATTATTTAAAGCAAAGCTTTACATTCTCTTGCACCACAGGAACCCTATCATCGATTAATTAGGCATGAAGCCGCATAGACATGTCTCTTGTAGTGTCTTAGAGTCTGTGATTGTGCTGACCTTTGCAAAAAGTGTGTTAGAGGAAACTTGGCTCTAGGATTTTGCTGATGTTTGCAAATGGTGTAATAGATGAACTTTACTCTACTTTGCTAAAGCATTTGGAAAAGCATTGCTACAGAGGTTTCTTGGAATAGAGGAAACTTGGCTCTGCTTTGCTGAAACATCTGGAAATCATCACTAAGTTCCTGGAAAAAAGGATATGGGAAGATATGTGGAAAGGCCAGGGATTGGGTATTAAAATCACGCCATATATATAGAGGCCCAAAGTCCAACCTTGCGGGGTCCAGAGAAACTGCATTAACTTTAGAAAATGAGTTACTAAAAGCAGAAGGCTTCCTACGACTGGAGTATTATTTGTATGTTGGCCGAATCCCAACGTTTAAGTTGAACGGAAGTGAAGGCGGAGCCTGGCTCTTTTCTCTTGTGGCGTTACGCTCCGTGCAGAGTAGAACACCAGACAACATGATTGAACAAAGGAGGAATGTTAAAATGATATCGGACTGTAACTTTTGAAAATGAGCTAAGCAGACTACTGCTGGAGTATTATTTGTATGTTGGCGGAAGTCCTATTTTTCGGAGTCACATGTTCTCTATTCTCCATTTTGTCTTTTGACTTTAGGCAGAACTTCGCCTGAACTCTGCAATCGACCATAAACACACGTTTCTACAATGAATCAGGTGAGTTTAGATTAATTTTACACATTTTTATAACGGTTCTTTGTAGCCTACTTCATGCTTTTACACTGCGCGCATTTAATGGTCCTTGACTTTTGGAAAATTGTTTGTGTAGTTTAGCTGGTTACTCGTAGCCAAGCCCGGCGGCAGGATGAACTCGGCAAGGGGGTATCAGAAATGACTAAGGGGGCACAACTATTTTCTCTTGCTGATAACACAGGATGGATAATAATCGATAGTACAATTACACTCAATGTATTTGCAGCCACGCACGGCTGTCTTGCAGCAAGAATATAGGCTACTGCACCGCTTTAAAAACATGGTCAATTCATAAATAGCAATTTATAACAACGCTACAGAGCTACACGCACAATACCCAACAATCCAATGCAAAACAGTTGCTAATTACCGTAATAACACTTCCTCATGCCAATACAATGCATTTCCAATCGCGGAAAGCAAACAATAATGTACAATGCACTACCAACGACTTATCGGTACAATGCAGCTTGGACACAGCTACCAAGCTGTCTTCCCACAAGAGTGTCATACTACGCTGCGTGTGATAACAGATAAATGAATATTCCATACCTACGAGTTGTTTATTTAAAAATGTTTTAGTCATTTAGTAGATGCTGTTATCCAGAACGACAATGCTGCCGTTGTGCCCCGTCAAAGCCAATTTGTAATATCCATCATACTATCAGCTACCTGCCTAACTGTTAACATTAGCTAAATTCCATCCAGATGCGCCTGAATGTTTTTTTTTTCTTCGTAGTACGTAACTTTGAAAGTAAACCTAAACCGTCACATTTTTCAACCAGTAAAATGTGTATGACGTTTTGATGTCTTCACTATTATTCTACAATGTAAAACATTTTCAAAATAAAGGAAAACCCTTCAATGAGTAGGTGAGTCCAAACTTGATAAAGAAATGTGTGAGTAAGATATGACTAAAATGTCACACCCTCAGTTAAACTAATAATAGTACTAAAATGTAATTCTCCTCCAATTTAGCTATGTGCAGAGTCAATGTCACGTTTGCCTCGTCAAGCTGAAAGCTATTGTAAACAATGCATTCGAAAAGTATTCAGACCCCTTGACTTTTTCCAGATTTTGTTATGTTACAGCCTTATTCTAAAATTGATAGAATTTTTTTCCCCTCATCAATCTACACAGAATACCCCATAATGACAAAGCGAAAAAATAAGTATTCAGAACCTTTGCTATGAGACTACAAATTGAGCTCAGGTGCATCCTGTTTCCATTGATCATCCTTTAGATGTTTCAACAACTTGATTGGAGTCCACCTGTGGTAAATTCAATTGATTGGACATGATTTGGAAAGGCACACACCGGTCCCACAGTTGACAGTGCATGTCAGAGCAAGAACCAAGCCATGAGGTCGAAGGAGTTGTCCGTAGAGCTCCGAGACAGGATTGTGTCGAGGTACAGATCTGGGGAAGGTAGAAAAAAAATTCTGCAGTATTGAAGGTTCCCATGAACACAGTGGCCTCCATCATTCTTAAATATAAAAAGTTTGGAATCACCAAGACTCTTCCTAGAGCTGGCAGCCCCGCCAAACTGAGCAATCAGGGGAGAAGGGCCTTGGTCAGGGAGGTGACCAAGAACCAGATGGTCACTCTGGCAGAGTTCCTCTGTGGAGATCAGAGAACCTTCCAGAAGGACAACCATCTCTGCAGCACTCCACCAATCAGGCCTTTATGGTAGAGTGGCCAGACGGAAGCCAGTCCTCAGTAAAGGGCACGACAGCCCGCTTGGAGTTCTGGGCTGATTCCTCACTGTTCTCATGATCATTGCAACTCCACACGACAGCCCGCTTGGAGTTCTGGGCTGATTCCTCACTGTTCACTGTTCTCATGATCATTGCAACTCCACAAGGTGAGATCTTGCATGGAGCCCCAGGCCGAGGGAGACTGACAGTTATTTTGTGTTTCTTCCATTTGCAAATAATCGCACCAACTGTTGTCACCTTATCACCAAGCTGCTTGGCGATGGTCTTGTAGCCCATTCCAGCCTTGTGTAGGTCTACATCTTGTCCCTGACATCCTTGGAGAGCGCTTTGGTCTTGGCCATGGTGGAGAGTTTGGAATCTGATTGATTGCTTCTGTGGACAGGTGTCTTTTATACAGGTAACAAGCTCAGATTAGGAGCACTCCCTTTAAGAGTGTGCTCCTAATCTCAGCTCGTTACCTGTATAAAAGACACCTGGGAGCCAGAAATCTTTCTGATTGCGAGGGGGTCAAATACTTATAAATTGATTTGCATTTTAATGAGGTTAATAACATTTTTGACATGCGTTTTTCTGGATTTTTTTGTTGTTATTCTGTCTCTCACTGTTCAAATTATCCTACCATTAAAATTATAGACTGATCATTTCTTTGTCAGTGGGCAAACGTACAAAATCAGCAGGGGATCAAATATTTTTTCCCTCACTGTACACTGTAACGTTACTGCATGATTGTAGCGAAGAGAGGAAAAAGCAGGACTATGGACAAGGTTTCCATCAGGTCCGCTTTGGTTAGGAAGACGTGTTTTTGGACAGATGTGTTTTCTAACTCTTTGGCTCGGTCTGTACTCAGCATAGCTGAAGGGAGATCTTGAGCTAGGAAGAGAGGAAAAAGCAGGACTATGGACAAGGTTTCCATCAGGTCCGCTTTGGATTAGAAAACATTTTGTAGCATGACTCCTGACTGACAGGTTCAGTACAGTAGAAGCATCGTTGATTGACAGAATGTGAGGTCATCTATCTGCTTGTTCAGTTTAGTATGACCCATGTTTTGTTCCTGCACACTAATCTCTGGGATTCCATTGAGTGAGTGAGGTGGTCTACCGCGTTCACAAATGTAGAGTGACATTTGGTGTCATTCCATTAGTGGTTGGTAGTGTTTTCACAGGATATTGAGGCACATCTATCTGCTAGTACAGATTAGTATGGCTTCTATTCTGGTGATCTGCCCACTAGTCTTTGGCATTGCCATTGGACTAGGTGGGGCGGGTCTTTAACCGATGACGCGGTATATTGTGACGCCCGTAGGGGTTTTTAGTTGCAGTACTGCGGGACTTGGTTGCAGCCATTGCCAGGCCTGACCTTTTCGTTTCGATGGGAAGTGTTAGGTTCGGCAGGGAGTACATTTTGGAGCGCTACGCTCCGCCTTAAACCACTAGGAGGAGAGCTCCACTATGGGGCGGAGCTCCACGATATAGAACGATTTGTTACCGGAGTGTAACTCCAGTTCTATGAGTGGAGCGGAGCCCTATAGGACTTAAGGCCCTGCCGACCCTCTCTAGTCTCGCTGAAGATAAATATCTCGGGAGGCTGATTGAGGGGAGGCATCCCCTCTTATAGGGACACCTGTGCTCCTATTGGCTGCAGGTGTGTGCATAATTTTGTCTCAGGCTGTTGCTGCCTTAGGGCAGAGGGTAAATCACTAGGAGCAGAGCTCCCCTATGGGGCAGAGCTCCACGATATAGAACTTATCCTCTGCAGCAGAGGTAACTGGGTCTTCCATTCCTGTGGCGGTCCTCATGAGAGCCAGTTTCATCATAGAGCTTGATGGTTTTTGCGACTGCACTTTAAGAAACTTTAAAAGTTCTTGAAATGTTCCGTATTGACTTAAAGTAATGATGGACTGTCGTTCCTCTTTGCTTATTTGAGCTGTTCTTAATATGGACTTGGTATTTTACTAAATAGGGCTATCTTCTGTATACCCCCCTTACAAATTAACTTTTAAGAAGGCACACCTGTTAATTGAAATGCACTACAGGTAGTGTATGTAAATTAGATATTTCTGTATTTAATTTAAATATATTTATGCACAACAGTGTTCTATCCAAGCTGGGAGAGACACAACAAAATGTGGAATAAGTCAAGGGGTATGGATCCATTCTGAAGGCACAGTAGCTATAGATAGTACACTGAATAATGAAACAATCCCTAGTAAGCTAATGTTTCGAGGGCGTGCTGACAGTATTATTTGGCATTAATAGACTGGTTTTAAGCACAACAGCGTTCTATCCAAGCTGGGAGAGAGCACGAGGAGGGATCATGTCATGCAGGTTCAGGTAGCAGCTACAGGACAGTTGTATATTATTTTAAACATCAATTGGTAGCTGATTAGTATGCATGGACAATTTATTTTAAAATCTGCAATGTTTGAATGCCCAGCTTTAATTACTGAACAAGTAATGGCATTATTGCCACCAGCCAGCGGTCTAAAGAAATTGCAGCATTATGACACCGTGTATAGATTTCGTGAAACATTAAGCCCCGTGTAGTTCAGTTGGTAGAGCATGGCGTTTGCAACGCCAGGGTTGTGGGTTCGATTCCCACGGGGGCCAGTATATATTCAAAAAAATGCACTCAGTAACTGTAAGTCGCTCTGGATAAGAGCGTCTGCTAAATTACTAAAATGTAAACATGAGAAGATGACGACCAAATAGAGGCCTACCAATAAACCTTTATCCATTAGCTAAAGCAAAGCTTTACATTCTCTTGCACCACAGGAACCCTATCATCGATTAATTAGGCATGCAGCCACATAGACATGTCGCTATTTCAGCACGATGTACAGCGATCGGTTTGTGAGTGGATATCTGGCTGAAACATTCGATTTTATTTTAATATTAGGGAGAAGCCCAAAGTCCAACCTTGCGGGGTCCAGAGAAACTGCGTTAACTTTAGAAAATGAGCTTCTAAAAGCAGAAGGCTTCCTACGACTGGAGTATTATTTGAATGTTGGCCGAATCCCAACGTTTCAGTTGAACGGAAGTGAAGGCGGAGCCTGGTTCTTTTCTCTTGTGACTTTCCGCTCCGTGCAGAGTAGAACACCAGACAACATGATTGAACAAAGGAGGAATGGTAAAATGATATCGGACGGTAACTTTTGAAAATGAGCTAAGCAGACTACTGCTGTATTATTATTTGTATGTTGGCGGAAGTCTCATTTTTCAGTCGAACTGAAGTGAAGGTGGAGTCACATGTTCTCTATTCTCCATTTTGTCTTGTGACTTTAGGCAGAGAGTCACATGTTGAAATATAACGTCTCGGTCCTCTACCTCCCTGATCTAAAAGGTCCGTAGACTAGAGATAAACATTGCCTGAGCTCTGCAATCGACCATAAACACAAATTTCTACAATGAATCAGGTGAGTTTAGATTAACTTAATCATTTTTATATAACGGGTCTTTGTAGCCTGCTTCATGCTTTTACACTGCAGGCTTTTAATGGTCCTTGACTTTTGGAAAATAATTTGTGTAGTTTAGCTGGTTACTCGTAGCCAGGCCCGGCGGCAGGATGAACTCGGCAAGGGCGCATCAGAAATGACTAAGGGGGCACAACTATTTTCGCTTGCTAATAACACAGGATGGATAATAATCAATAGTACAATTACACACAATGTATTTGCAGCCACTCACGGCTGTCTTGCAGCAAGAATACAAGCTACTGCACTGCTTTACAAACATGGACAATCCATAAATAGCAAGTCATGACAACGCTACATGCACAATACCCAACAATCCAATGCAAAACAGTTGCTAATTACCGTAATAACACTTCCTCATGCCAATACAATGCATTTCCAATCGCGGAAAGCAAACAATAATGGACAATGCACTACCAACGACTTATTGGTACAATGCAGCTTGGACGCAGCTACCAAGCTGTCTTCCCACAAGAGTGCCGTCCTACGCTGGTATGATAACAGAGAAATTACTATTCCATAACTACGAGTTGTTTATGGCAACACTATCTACATCGTTACTCAACCATTGGTCAAGGTCTGCCAACCCTCATCAATGTAATGCAAAGCACCTCTTCTACATTATAAAACAATCCAATTATATTATAAACCAAACATTTCCATTCCAATCAAAGAAATCAAGCAGTAGACTTAACAGCAAGGCCAATAAAGAAAATCACCTCTAGGCCTATTTCTGACGTTTGCCACGCATTTCCAAAAGCTAGCAAATAACAAAATAACACAAGCCCAGCCAGGCTGCCTGTTCTTACCCAGATTCAAGAGTTGTAGCCGCCTTGATGCTGTGTTGAACCTCCTCAGCAATCTCTCCTTCCACTCCCCACGGAATTTGCTTGTAAGATCCCTCTCATATCCATATATAGATCCACCACATATTCTTTCAGATTACTACTCCCTACTCTTTGCCGTTTGCTTGGATGGGGGGGGGGGGTGTCCAAGTGTGCTTGCATTTCTCCCATAACTCATCAAACTGCATCTGCCTTTGAACCGCGTGCTACAAAATGCCAGTTCTCTCTCCCAGTCCAGGCGGGTTGGGTATTTCCCCAGACAAACCTGCGCTGGGTCCTCATCACCTCCTATGTCACCAGGCTGCAAGACGGTTGCTCAGGTGCCTTTGCTGCTGGGCTCGGCGGCCTTGGCCTCAGTGATTAGCGTCGGCCCAGCGGCCTTGCCTTTGGCCTCTGTGGCAGGCTTCTCCCCGCTGCTTTGATCCGATGCTGCCGTTGTGCCCTGTCGAAGCCACTTTCTAATATCCATCATACTATCAGCTACCTACCTAATTGTTAACATTAGCTAAATTCCATCCAGCTGCGCGTGAATGTTTTTTTCCCTTCGTAATACATGACTTTGAAAGTAAACCTAAACCGTCACATTTTTCAACCAGTAAAATGTGTACAATGTAAAACATTTTCAAAATAAATAAATAACCCTTCAATGAGTAGGTGTGTCCAAACTTTTGACTGGTACTGTATTCACTGCTTTATCCAAAGTTACATCTTGCTCACGCAGCAATCTCTCATTGGGTCCATTATCAAGTATGCCTCAGACTATCCTTTCACTAGTGAGTCTTTCAGATTTTTCAGATTCACACGTTTTGCTCATTGTGTTCAGCTCAGCCAAGTACTGGTCAAAACTGACTTCCTGTTTCTGATCATGAGAGAAAAACGTGTATTTCTCAAATGTGATGTTCTGGCTTGCTTCAAACTACTCCTCAAATTTAGCCATGAGCACAGTCAATGTCAAGTTTGCCTCATCTAGCTGAAAGCTATTGTATACAGTGCATTCAGGAAGTATTCAGACCCCTTGACTTTTTCCAGATTTTGTTACGTTAGTCTTAGTCTAAAATTGATTAAATCATTTTTTTCCCTCTCTGACATCCCTGACCTAGGGAAACAGCACGTGGTCTGGGTAAAGCATATTATAATTAGTCTCTGACATCCCTGACCTAGGGAAACAGCACGTGGTCTGGGTAAAGTGGGGGGTTAAGGCCAATCCAGAGATCACTTTTTTATTGTTGGTGTGGGCATGCGCTTGGGCGGACTCTGATCTTTTGGAGCAATATGCACCTGTTGGTAACATGATACCCTCACCGTTCCATGTGTGCCTAGACCCCCGAATAGCAATATTCACAATGGGGATAGCAGTGACTCTCCATTTGGGATAAAAGCAAAAAATGATCCTGTTGAAAACATCACCACTGTTAGCTCATTTAAAAGAAATTGCATATTTGAATAATAGCTACATGTAATACAAGTTTAGGTTTGTATTACATTTACATCGTTTTGTGCCAGTTGGCTGTAGGCTACTCTACTAGCAGTTTACCAGTTGGCTGTAGGCTACACCACTAGCAGCTTACCAGTTGGCTGTAGGCTACTCCACTAGCAGCTTGCCAGTTGGCTGTAGGCTACTCCACTAGCAGCTTACCAGTTGGCTGTAGGCTACTCCACTAGCAGCTTGCCAGTTGGCTGTAGGCTACTCTACTAGCAGCTTACCAGTTGGTTGTAGGCTACTCCACTAGCAGCTTGCCAGTTGGCTGTAGGCTACTCCACTAGCAGTTTACCAGTTGGCTGTATGCTACTCCACTAGCAGCTTACCAGTTGGCTGTAGGCTACTCTACTAGCAGCTTACCAGTTGGCTGTAGGCTACTCCACTAGCAGCTTACCAGTTGGCTGTAGGCCACTCCACTAGCAGCTTACCAGTTGGCTGTAGGCTACTCCACTAGCAGTTTACCAGTTGGCTGTAGGCTACTCCACTAGCAGCTTACCAGTTGGCTGTAGGCTACTCTACTAGTAGCTTACCAGTTGGCTGTAGGGTACTCCTCTAGCAGCTTGCCGGTTGGCTGTAGGCTACTCTGCTAGCAGCTTACCAGTTGGCTGTAGGCTACTCCGCTAGCAGCTTACCAGTTGGCTACTCCGCTAGCAGCTTACCAGTTGGCTGTAGGCTACTCGGCTAGCAGCTTACCAGTTGGCTGTAGGCTACTCTACTAGCAGTTTACCAGTTGGCTGTAGGCTACTCCGCCAGCAGCTTACCAGTTGGCTGTAGGCTACTCCGCCAGCAGCTTGCCAGTTAGATGTAGGCTACTCTACTAGCAGCTTGCCAGTTGGCTGTAGGCTACTCCACTAGCAGCTTACCAGTTAGATGTAGGCTACTCTACAACAGCTTGCCAGTTGGCTGTAGGCTACTCTACTAGCATCTTGCCAGTTGGCTGACAACTCTACTAGCAGCTTACCAGTTGGCTGTAGGCTACTCTACTAGCAGCTTGCCAGTTGGCTGTAGGCTACTCTACTAGCATCTTGCCAGTTGGCTGACAACTCTACTAGCAGCTTGCCAGTTGGCTGTAGGCTACTCTACTAGCATCTTGCCAGTTGGCTGACAACTCTACTAGCAGCTTACCAGTTGGCTGTAGGCTACTCTACTAGCAGCTTGCCAGTTGGCTGTAGGCTACTCTACTAGCATCTTGCCAGTTGGCTGACAACTCTACTAGCAGCTTACCAGTTGGCTGTAGGCTACTCTACTAGCAGCTTGCCAGTTGGCTGTAGGCTACTCCACTAGCAGCTTACCAGTTGGCTGTAGGCTACTCCGCTAGCAGCTTGCCAGTTGGCTGTAGGCTACTCCACTAGCAGCTTGCCAGATGGCTGTAGGCTACTCCACTAGCAGCTTACCAGTTGGCTGTAGGCTACTCTACTAGCAGCTTGCCAGTTGGCTGTAGGCTACACCACTAGCAGCTTACCAGTTGGCTGTAGGCTACTCCACTAGCAGCTTGCCAGTTGGCTGTAGGCTACTCCACTAGCAGCTTGCCAGTTGGCTGTAGGCTACTCCACTAGCAGTTTACCAGTTGGCTGTAGGCTACTCCACTAGCAGCTTACCAGTTGGCTGTAGGCTACTCCACTAGCAGCTTGCCAGTTGGCTGTAGGCTACTCCACTAGCAGCTTGCCAGTTGGCTGAAGGCTACTCCACTAGCAGCTTACCAGTTGGCTGTAGGCTACTCTACTAGCAGCTTGCCAGTTGGCTATAGGCTACTCCGCTAGCAGCTTGCCAGTTGGCTGTAGGCAACTCCGCTAGCAGCTTGCCAGTTGGCTGTAGGCTACTCCACTAGCACCTTGCCAGATGGCTGTAGGCTACTCCACTAGCAGCTTACCAGTTGGTTGTAGGCTACTCTACTAGCAGCTTGCCAGTTGGCTGTAGGCTACTCTACTAGCAGCTTGCCAGTTGGCTGTAGCTACACCACTAGCAGCTTGCCAGTTGGCTGTAGGCTACTCCACTAGCAGCTTACCAGTTGGCTGTAGGCTACTCCACTAGCAGCTTGCCAGTTGGCTGTAGGCTACTCCACTAGCAGCTTGCCAGTTGGCTGACAACTCTACTAGCAGCTTACCAGTTGGCTGTAGGCTACTCCACTAGCAGCTTACCAGTTGGCTGTAGGCTACTCCACTAGCAGCTTGCCAGTTGGCTGTAGGCTACTCCACTAGCAGTTTACCAGTTGGCTGTAGGCTACTCCACTAGCAGCTTACCAATTGGCTGTAGGGTACTCCACTAGCAGTTTACCAGTTGGCTGTAGGCTACACCACTAGCAGCTTACCAGTTGGCTGTAGGCTACTCCACTAGCAGCTTGCCAGTTGGCTGTAGGCTACTCCACTAGCAGATTGCCAGTTGGCTGTAGGATACTCCACTAGCAGTTTACCAGTTGGCTGTAGGCTACTCCACTAGCAGCTTACCAGTTGGCTGTAGGCTACTCCACTAGCAGCTTGCCAGTTGGCTGTAGGCTACACCACTAGCAGCTTGCCAGTTGGCTGTAGGCTACTCCACTAGCAGCTTACCAGTTGGCTGTAGGCTACTCCACTAGCAGCTTACCAGTTGGCTGTAGGCTACTCCACTAGCAGCTTGCCAGTTGGCTGTAGGCTACTCCACTAGCAGCTTGCCAGTTGGCTGACAACTCTACTAGCAGCTTACCAGTTGGCTGTAGGCTACTCCACTAGCAGCTTATCAGCTGTAGGCTACTCTACTAGCAGCTTACCAGTTGTCTGTAGGCTACTCTACTAGCAGCTTGCCAGTTGGCTGTAGGCTACACCACTAGCAGCTTATCAGTTGGCTGTAGGCTACTCCACTAACAGCTTACCAGTTGGCGATTTATTGTCAATAGTCACATGTACAGGGTTGCAGGTAGTCATTATTGGGGATTATTGTGAATAGTCACATGTACAGGGTTGCAGGTGGGTCATTATTGGGGATTATTGTGAATAGTCACATGTACAAGGGTTGCAGGTGGTCATTATTGGGGATTATTGTGGATAGTCACATGTACAGGGTTGCAGGTGGTCCTTATTGTGAATAGTCACATGTACAGGGTTGCAGGTCATTATTGTGAATATTCACATGTACAGGGTTGCAGGTGGTCATTATTGGGGATTATTGTGAACATCTTTGATGTGTCTGGGTGGCTTAATACACCATACACAACATCATTATTAACAGAGGAAGGGTTAGTCATTCAAAAAAATCATGTTAACCGCTATTATTTTACAGTCCATATCAATTATTAAGTGATTTCTTACCACCAACTTTACTTATGAACTAATTTAGGCTTACCTAAACAAAGGGGGTGAATAATAATGCAATGACTATATTTTAGTTATTTGTTTGTACAAATTTGTAGAATTTTGTTGCCAGTTGGCTGACAACTCTACTAGCAGCTTACCAGTTGGCTGTAGGCTACTCTACTAGCAGCTTACCAGTTGGCTGTAGGCTACTCTACTAGCATCTTGCCAGTTGGCTGACAACTCTACTAGCAGCTTACCAGTTGGCTGTAGGCTACTCTACTAGCAGCTTGCCAGTTGGCTGTAGGCTACACCACTAGCAGCTTACCAGTTGGCTGTAGGCTACTCCACTAGCAGCTTACCAGTTGGCTGTAGGCTACTCCACTAGCAGCTTGCCAGTTGGCTGTAGGCTACTCCACTAGCAGCTTGCCAGTTGGCTGACAACTATACTAGCAGCTTACCAGTTGGCTGTAGGCTACTCTACTAGCAGCTTGCCAGTTGGCTGTAGGCTACTCCACTAGCAGCTTACCAGTTGGCTGTAGGCTACTCCGCTAGCAGCTTGCCAGTTGGCTGTAGGCTACTCCACTAGCAGCTTACCAGTTGGCTGTAGGCTACTCCGCTAGCAGCTTGCCAGTTGGCTGTAGGCTACTCCACTAGCAGCTTGCCAGATGGCTGTAGGCTACTCCACTAGCAGCTTACCAGTTGGCTGTAGGCTACTCTACTAGCAGCTTGCCATTTGGCTGTAGGCTACACCACTAGCAGCTTACCAGTTGGCTGTAGGCTACTCCACTAGCAGCTTGCCAGTTGGCTGTAGGCTACTCCACTAGCAGCTTGCCAGTTGGCTGTAGGCTACTCCACTAGCAGTTTACCAGTTGGCTGTAGGCTACTCCACTAGCAGCTTACCAGTTGGCTGTAGGCTACTCCACTAGCAGGTTGCCAGTTGGCTGTAGGCTACTCCACTAGCAGCTTACCAGTTGGCTGAAGGCTACTCCACTAGCAGCTTACCAGTTGGCTGTAGGCTACTCTACTAGCAGCTTGCCAGTTGGCTATAGGCTACTCCGCTAGCAGCTTGCCAGTTGGCTGTAGGCAACTCCGCTAGCAGCTTGCCAGTTGGCTGTAGGCTACTCCACTAGCAGCTTGCCAGATGGCTGTAGGCTACTCCACTAGCAGCTTACCAGTTGGTTGTAGGCTACTCTACTAGCAGCTTGCCAGTTGGCTGTAGGCTACTCTACTAGCAGCTTG
Organism: Coregonus clupeaformis; assembly: GCF_020615455.1. Taxonomy (NCBI): domain Eukaryota; kingdom Metazoa; phylum Chordata; class Actinopteri; order Salmoniformes; family Salmonidae; genus Coregonus; species Coregonus clupeaformis. Next base: position 114,847 of record NW_025534166.1, on the reverse strand, counting down.
CCAGTTGGCTGTAGGCTACACCACTAGCAGCTTGCCAGTTGGCTGTAGGCTACTCCACTAGCAGCTTACCAGTTGGCTGTAGGCTACTCCACTAGCAGCTTGCCAGTTGGCTGTAGGCTACTCCACTAGCAGCTTGCCAGTTGGCTGACAACTCTACTAGCAGCTTACCAGTTGGCTGTAGGCTACTCTACTAGCAGCTTGCCAGTTGGCTGTAGGCTACTCTACTAGCATCTTGCCAGTTGGCTGACAACTCTACTAGCAGCTTACCAGTTGGCTGTAGGCTACTCTACTAGCAGCTTGCCAGTTGGCTGTAGGCTACACCACTAGCAGCTTACCAGTTGGCTGTAGGCTACTCCACTAGCAGCTTACCAGTTGGCTGTAGGCTACTCCACTAGCAGCTTGCCAGTTGGCTGTAGGCTACTCCACTAGCAGCTTGCCAGTTGGCTGACAACTATACTAGCAGCTTACCAGTTGGCTGTAGGCTACTCTACTAGCAGCTTGCCAGTTGGCTGTAGGCTACTCCACTAGCAGCTTACCAGTTGGCTGTAGGCTACTCCGCTAGCAGCTTGCCAGTTGGCTGTAGGCTACTCCACTAGCAGCTTGCCAGATGGCTGTAGGCTACTCCACTAGCAGCTTACCAGTTGGCTGTAGGCTACTCTACTAGCAGCTTGCCAGTTGGCTGTAGGCTACACCACTAGCAGCTTACCAGTTGGCTGTAGGCTACTCCACTAGCAGCTTGCCAGTTGGCTGTAGGCTACTCCACTAGCAGCTTGCCAGTTGGCTGTAGGCTACTCCACTAGCAGTTTACCAGTTGGCTGTAGGCTACTCCACTAGCAGCTTACCAGTTGGCTGCAGGCTACTCCACTAGCAGCTTGCCAGTTGGCTGAAGGCTACTCCACTAGCAGCTTACCAGTTGGCTGTAGGCTACTCTACTAGCAGCTTGCCAGTTGGCTATAGGCTACTCCGCTAGCAGCTTGCCAGTTGGCTGTAGGCATCTCCGCTAGCAGCTTGCCAGTTGGCTGTAGGCTACTCCACTAGCACCTTGCCAGATGGCTGTAGGCTACTCCACTAGCAGCTTACCAGTTGGTTGTAGGCTACTCTACTAGCAGCTTGCCAGTTGACTGTAGGCTACTCTACTAGCAGCTTGCCAGTTGGCTGTAGCTACACCACTAGCAGCTTGCCAGTTGGCTGTAGGCTACTCCACTAGCAGCTTACCAGTTGGCTGTAGGCTACTCCACTAGCAGCTTGCCAGTTGGCTGTAGGCTACTCCACTAGCAGCTTGCCAGTTGGCTGACAACTCTACTAGCAGCTTAACAGTTGGCTGTAGGCTACTCCACTAGCAGCTTACCAGTTGGCTGTAGGCTACTCCACTAGCAGCTTGCCAGTTGGCTGTAGGCTACTCCACTAGCAGCTTGCCAGTTGGCTGTAGGCTACTCCACTAGCAGCTTACCAGTTGGCTGTAGGGTACTCCACTAGCAGTTTACCAGTTGGCTGTAGGCTACACCACTAGCAGCTTACCAGTTGGCTGTAGGCTACTCCACTAGCAGCTTGCCAGTTGGCTGTAGGCTACTCCACTAGCAGATTGCCAGTTGGCTGTAGGATACTCCACTAGCAGTTTACCAGTTGGCTGTAGGCTACTCCACTAGCAGCTTACCAGTTGGCTGTAGGCTACTCCACTAGCAGCTTGCCAGTTGGCTGTAGGCTACACCACTAGCAGCTTGCCAGTTGGCTGTAGGCTACTCCACTAGCAGCTTACCAGTTGGCTGTAGGCTACTCCACTAGCAGCTTGCCAGTTGGCTGTAGGCTACTCCACTAGCAGCTTGCCAGTTGGCTGACAACTCTACTAGCAGCTTACCAGTTGGCTGTAGGCTACTCCACTAGCAGCTTACCAGCTGTAGGCTACTCTACTAGCAGCTTACCAGTTGTCTGTAGGCTACTCTACTAGCAGCTTGCCAGTTGGCTGTAGGCTACACCACTAGCAGCTTATCAGTTGGCTGTAGGCTACTCCACTAACAGCTTACCAGTTGGCGATTTATTGTCAATAGTCACATGTACAGGGTTGCAGGTAGTCATTATTGGGGATTATTGTGAATAGTCACATGTACAGGGTTGCAGGTGGGTCATTATTGGGGATTATTGTGAATAGTCACATGTACAAGGGTTGCAGGTGGTCATTATTGGGGATTATTGTGGATAGTCACATGTACAGGGTTGCAGGTGGTCCTTATTGTGAATAGTCACATGTACAGGGTTGCAGGTCATTATTGTGAATATTCACATGTACAGGGTTGCAGGTGGTCATTATTGGGGATTATTGTGAACATCTTTGATGTGTCTGGGTGGCTTAATACACCATACACAACATCATTATTAACAGAGGAAGGGTTAGTCATTCAAAAAAATCATGTTAACCGCTATTATTTTACAGTCCATATCAATTATTAAGTGATTTCTTACCACCAACTTTACTTATGAACTAATTTAGGCTTACCTAAACAAAGGGGGTGAATAATTATGCAATGACTATATTTTAGTTATTTGTTTGTACAAATTTGTAGAATTTTGTTGCCAGTTGGCTGACAACTCTACTAGCAGCTTACCAGTTGGCTGTAGGCTACTCCACTAGCAGCTTACCAGTTGGCTGTAGGCTACTCCACTAGCAGCTTGCCAGTTGGCTGTAGGCTACTCCACTAGCAGCTTGCCAGTTGGCTGACAACTATACTAGCAGCTTACCAGTTGGCTGTAGGCTACTCTACTAGCAGCTTGCCAGTTGGCTGTAGGCTACTCCACTAGCAGCTTACCAGTTGGCTGTAGGCTACTCCGCTAGCAGCTTGCCAGTTGGCTGTAGGCTACTCCACTAGCAGCTTGCCAGATGGCTTTAGGCTACTCCACTAGCAGCTTACCAGTTGGCTGTAGGCTACTCTACTAGCAGCTTGCCAGTTGGCTGTAGGCTACACCACTAGCAGCTTACCAGTTGGCTGTAGGCTACTCCACTAGCAGCTTGCCAGTTGGCTGTAGGCTACTCCACTAGCAGCTTGCCAGTTGGCTGTAGGCTACTCCACTAGCAGTTTACCAGTTGGCTGTAGGCTACTCCACTAGCAGCTTACCAGTTGGCTGTAGGCTACTCCACTAGCAGCTTGCCAGTTGGCTGTAGGCTACTCCACTAGCAGCTTACCAGTTGGCTGAAGGCTACTCCACTAGCAGCTTACCAGTTGGCTGTAGGCTACTCTACTAGCAGCTTGCCAGTTGGCTATAGGCTACTCTGCTAGCAGCTTGCCAGTTGGCTGTAGGCAACTCCGCTAGCAGCTTGCCAGTTGGCTGTAGGCTACTCCACTAGCAGCTTGCCAGATGGCTGTAGGCTACTCCACTAGCAGCTTACCAGTTGGTTGTAGGCTACTCTACTAGCAGCTTGCCAGTTGGCTGTAGGCTACTCTACTAGCAGCTTGCCAGTTGGCTGTAGGCTACACCACTAGCAGCTTGCCAGTTGGCTGTAGGCTACTCCACTAGCAGCTTACCAGTTGGCTGTAGGCTACTCCACTAGCAGCTTGCCAGTTGGCTGTAGGCTACTCCACTAGCAGCTTGCCAGTTGGCTGACAACTCTACTAGCAGCTTACCAGTTGGCTGTAGGCTACTCCACTAGCAGCTTACCAGTTGGCTGTAGGCTACACCACTAGCAGCTTACCAGTTGGCTGTAGGCAACTCCACTAGCAGCTTGCCAGTTGGCTGTAGGCTACTCCACTAGCAGCTTGCCAGTTGGCTGTAGGCTACTCCACTAGCAGTTTACCAGTTGGCTGTAGGCTACTCCACTAGCAGCTTACCAGTTGGCTGTAGGCTACTCCACTAGCAGCTTGCCAGTTGGCTGTAGGCTACTCCACTAGCAGCTTGCCAGTTGGCTGAAGGCTACTCCACTAGCAGCTTACCAGTTGGCTGTAGGCTACTCTACTAGCAGCTTGCCAGTTGGCTATAGGCTACTCCGCTAGCAGCTTGCCAGTTGGCTGTAGGCAACTCCGCTAGCAGCTTGCCAGTTGGCTGTAGGCTACTCCACTAGCACCTTGCCAGATGGCTGTAGGCTACTCCACTAGCAGCTTACCAGTTGGTTGTAGGCTACTCTACTAGCAGCTTGCCAGTTGACTGTAGGCTACTCTACTAGCAGCTTGCCAGTTGGCTGTAGCTACACCACTAGCAGCTTGCCAGTTGGCTGTAGGCTACTCCACTAGCAGCTTACCAGTTGGCTGTAGGCTACTCCACTAGCAGCTTGCCAGTTGGCTGTAGGCTACTCCACTAGCAGCTTGCCAGTTGGCTGACAACTCTACTAGCAGCTTACCAGTTGGCTGTAGGCTACTCCACTAGCAGCTTACCAGTTGGCTGTAGGCTACTCCACTAGCAGCTTGCCAGTTGGCTGTAGGCTACTCCACTAGCAGTTTACCAGTTGGCTGTAGGCTACTCCACTAGCAGCTTACCAGTTGGCTGTAGGGTACTCCACTAGCAGTTTACCAGTTGGCTGTAGGCTACACCACTAGCAGCTTACCAGTTGGCTGTAGGCTACTCCACTAGCAGCTTGCCAGTTGGCTGTAGGCTACTCCACTAGCAGATTGCCAGTTGGCTGTAGGATACTCCACTAGCAGTTTACCAGTTGGCTGTAGGCTACTCCACTAGCAGCTTACCAGTTGGCTGTAGGCTACACCACTAGCAGCTTGCCAGTTGGCTGTAGGCTACACCACTAGCAGCTTGCCAGTTGGCTGTAGGCTACTCCACTAGCAGCTTACCAGTTGGCTGTAGGCTACTCCACTAGCAGCTTGCCAGTTGGCTGTAGGCTACTCCACTAGGAGCTTGCCAGTTGGCTGACAACTCTACTAGCAGCTTACCAGTTGGCTGTAGGCTACTCCACTAGCAGCTTACCAGCTGTAGGCTACTCTACTAGCAGCTTACCAGTTGTCTGTAGGCTACTCTACTAGCAGCTTGCCAGTTGGCTGTAGGCTACACCACTAGCAGCTTATCAGTTGGCTGTAGGCTACTCCACTAACAGCTTACCAGTTGGCGATTTATTGTCAATAGTCACATGTACAGGGTTGCAGGTAGTCATTATTGGGGATTATTGTGAATAGTCACATGTACAGGGTTGCAGGTGGGTCATTATTGGGGATTATTGTGAATAGTCACATGTACAAGGGTTGCAGGTGGTCATTATTGGGGATTATTGTGGATAGTCACATGTACAGGGTTGCAGGTGGTCCTTATTGTGAATAGTCACATGTACAGGGTTGCAGGTCATTATTGTGAATATTCACATGTACAGGGTTGCAGGTGGTCATTATTGGGGATTATTGTGAACATCTTTGATGTGTCTGTGTGGCCTAATACACCATACACAACATCATTATTAACAGAGGAAGGGTTAGTCATTCAAAAATATCATGTTAACCGCTATTATTTTACAGTCCATATCAATTATTAAGTGATTTCTTACCACCAACTTTACTTATGAACTAATTTAGGCTTACCTAAACAAAGGGGGTGAATAATTATGCAATGACTATATTTTAGTTATTTGTTTGTACAAATTTGTAGAATTTTGTTGCCAGTTGGCTGACAACTCTACTAGCAGCTTACCAGTTGGCTGTAGGCTACTCCACTAGCAGCTTACCAGTTGGCTGTAGGCTACTCCACTAGCAGCTTGCCAGTGTGCTGTAGGCTACTCCACTAGCAGCTTGCCAGTTGGCTGACAACTATACTAGCAGCTTACCAGTTGGCTGTAGGCTACTCTACTAGCAGCTTGCCAGTTGGCTGTAGGCTACACCACTAGCAGCTTACCAGTTGGCTGTAGGCTACTCCACTAGCAGCTTGCCAGTTGGCTGTAGGCTACTCCACTAGCAGCTTGCCAGTTGGCTGTAGGCTACTCCACTAGCAGTTTACCAGTTGGCTGTAGGCTACTCCACTAGCAGCTTACCAGTTGGCTGTAGGCTACTCCACTAGCAGCTTGCCAGTTGGCTGTAGGCTACTCCACTAGCAGCTTACCAGTTGGCTGAAGGCTACTCCACTAGCAGCTTACCAGTTGGCTGTAGGCTACTCTACTAGCAGCTTGCCAGTTGGCTGTAGGCTACACCACTAGCAGCTTGCCAGTTGGCTGTAGGCTACTCCACTAGCAGCTTACCAGTTGGCTGTAGGCTACTCCACTAGCAGCTTGCCAGTTGGCTGTAGGCTACTCCACTAGCAGCTTGCCAGTTGGCTGACAACTCTACTAGCAGCTTACCAGTTGGCTGTAGGCTACTCCACTAGCAGCTTACCAGTTGGCTGTAGGCTACTCCACTAGCAGCTTGCCAGTTGGCTGTAGGCTACTCCACTAGCAGTTTACCAGTTGGCTGTAGGCTACTCCACTAGCAGCTTACCAGTTGGCTGTAGGGTACTCCACTAGCAGTTTACCAGTTGGCTGTAGGCTACTCCACTAGCAGCTTGCCAGTTGGCTATAGGCTACTCCACTAACAGCTTGCCAGTTGGCTGTAGGCTACTCCACTAGCAGATTGCCAGTTGGCTGTAGGATACTCCACTAGCAGTTTACCAGTTGGCTGTAGGCTACTCCACTAGCAGCTTACCAGTTGGCTGTAGGCTACTCCACTAGCAGCTTGCCAGTTGGCTGTAGGCTACACCACTAGCAGCTTGCCAGTTGGCTGTAGGCTACTCCACTAGCAGCTTACCAGTTGGCTGTAGGCTACTCCACTAGCAGCTTGCCAGTTGGCTGTAGGCTACTCCACTAGCAGCTTGCCAGTTGGCTGACAACTCTACTAGCAGCTTACCAGTTGGCTGTAGGCTACTCCACTAGCAGCTTACCAGTTGGCTGTAGGCTACTCCACTAGCAGCTTGCCAGTTGGCTGTAGGCTACTCCACTAGCAGTTTACCAGTTGGCTGTAGGCTACTCCACTAGCAGCTTACCAGTTGGCTGTAGGCTACTCCACTAGCAGCTTGCCAGTTGGCTGTAGGCTACTCCACTAGCAGCTTGCCAGTTGACTGTAGGCTACTCCACTAGCAGCTTACCAGTTGGCTGTAGGCTACTCTACTAGCAGCTTGCCAGTTGGCTGTAGGCTACTCCACTAGCAGCTTACCAGTTGGCTGTAGGCTACTCCACTAGCAGCTTGCCAGTTGGCTGTAGGCTACTCCACTAGCAGCTTGCCAGTTGGCTGTAGGCTACTCCACTAGCAGCTTGCCAGTTGGCTGTAGGCTACTCCACTAGCAGCTTACCAGTTGGCTGTAGGCTACTCTACTAGCAGCTTGCCAGTTGGCTGTAGGCTACTCCACTAGCAGCTTACCAGTTGGCTGTAGGCTTCTCCACTAGCAGCTTGCCAGTTGGCTGTAGGCTACTCCACTAGCAGCTTGCCAGTTGGCTGTAGGCTACTCCACTAGCAGCTTACCAGTTGGCTGTAGGCTACTCTACTAGCAGCTTGCCAGTTGGCTGTAGGCTACTCCACTAGCAGCTTACCAGTTGGCTGTAGGCTACTCCACTAGCAGCTTACCAGTTGGCTGTAGGCTACTCCACTAGCAGTTTACCAGTTGGCTGTAGGCTACTCCACTAGCAGCTTGCCAGTTGGCTGTAGGCTACTCCACTAGCAGCTTGCCAGTTGGCTGAAAACTCTACTAGCAGCTTGCTAGTTGGCTGTAGGCTACTCCACTAGCAGCTTACCAGTTGGCTGTAGGCTACACCACTAGCAGCTTACCAGTTGGCTGTAGGCTACTCCACTAGCAGTTTACCAGTTGGCTGTAGGCTACTCTACTAGCAGCTTACCAGTTGTCTGTAGGCTACTCTACTAGCAGCTTGCCAGTTGGCTGTAGGCTACACCACTAGCAGCTTACCAGTTGGCTGTAGGCTACTCCACTAGCAGCTTACAAGTTGCCTGTAGGCTACTCCACTAGCAGCTTGCCAGTTGGCTGTAGGCTACTCCACTAGCAGCTTGCCAGTTGGCTGTAGGCTACTCCACTAGCAGCTTGCCAGTTGGCTGACAACTCTACTAGCAGCTTGCCAGTTGGCTGTAGGCTACTCCACTAGCAGCTTGCCAGTTGGCTGTAGGCTACTCTACTAGCAGCTTACCAGTTGTCTGTAGGCTACTCTACTAGCAGCTTGCCAGTTGGCTGTAGGCTACACCACTAGCAGCTTATCAGTTGGCTGTAGGCTACTCCACTAACAGCTTACCAGTTGGCGATTTATTGTCAATAGTCACATGTACAGGGTTGCAGGTAGTCATTATTGGGGATTATTGTGAATAGTCACATGTACAGGGTTGCAGGTGGGTCATTATTGGGGATTATTGTGAATAGTCACATGTACAGGGTTGCAGGTGGTCCTTATTGTGAATAGTCACATGTACAGGGTTGCAGGTCATTATTGTGAATATTCACATGTACAGGGTTGCAGGTGGTCATTATTGGGGATTATTGTGAACATCTTTGATGTGTCTGGGTGGCTTAATACACCATACACAACATCATTATTAACAGAGGAAGGGTTAGTCATTCAAAAAAATCATGTTAACCGCTATTATTTTACAGTCCATATCAATTATTAAGTGATTTCTTACCACCAACTTTACTTATGAACTAATTTAGGCTTACCTAAACAAAGGGGGTGAATACTTATGCAATGACTATATTTTAGTTATTTGTTTGTACAAATTTGTAGAATTTTGTTTTCACTTTCACATTATTGAGTATTTTGTGTAGATCAATTACAAAAAAATATAATCAAATCTATTTCAATCCCACTTGGTAAAGCAACAAAATGTGAAAAAGTTATAGTGGGTGTAGACTTTCCATAGGCACTGTATAGCCTAATAATATTTAGGAAGTTCATTTCCTTGGGAAGATAACTGCTTGTGCTTCTCCATCCATTCATATATAGACTACTCTATTTAATTGAGACCATACGCTCACCTAATCTGGCACGCCCAACTAGGAGAGGATTCTTGTGGTCCTCTGTAGCTCAGCTGGTAGAGCACGGCGCTTGTAACGCCAAGGTAGTGGGTTCGATCCCCGGGACCACCCATACACAAAAATGTATGCACGCACGACTGTAAGTCGCTTTGGATAAAAGCGTCTGCTAAATGGCATATTATATTATATTATATTCTGAACTAGGAGAGGTATGGCTGCTGAACTAGGAGAGGAGAGGTATGGCTGCTGAACTAGGAGAGGAGAGGTATGGCTGATGAACTAGGAGAGGAGAGGTATGGCTGCTGAACTAGGACAGGAGAGGTATGGCTGCTGAACTAGGACAGGAGAGGTATGGCTGCTGAACTAGGACAGGAGAGGTATGGCTGCTGAACTAGGAGAGGAGAGGTATGGCTGCTGAACTAGGACAGGAGAGGAGAAGTATGGCTGCTGAACTAGGACAGGAGAGGTATGGCTGCTGAACTAGGAGAGGAGAGGTATGGCTGCTGAACTAGGACAGGAGAGGTATGGCTGATGAACTAGGACAGGAGAGGTATTGCTGCTGAACTAGGACAGGAGAGGAGAGGTATGGCTGCCGAACTAGGAGATGAGAGGTATGGCTGCTGAACTAGGACAGGAGAGGTATGGCTGCTGAACTAGGAGAGGAGAGGTATGGCTGCTGAACTAGGACAGGAGAGGAGAGGTATGGCTGCCGAACTAGGAGATGAGAGGTATGGCTGCTGAACTAGGACAGGAGAGGTATGGCTGCTGAACTAGGAGAGGTATGGCTGCTGAACTAGGACAGGAGAGGAGAGGTATGGCTGATGAACTAGGACAGGAGAGGTATGGCTGCTGAACTTGAAGCAGCAAGAAAGATGAGCAGTCCGTTGCACTTTCTCTTGACCTACGTTTTGCATGTAGGATATAGCCTGTCTTTTAGGAGCGGGAATATTTTCAGTCAGACAAATAAATGGATAATTAATATATATTGAAAAGAAGAAGACTCGACGCTCGCTCCCCATGTTGCGCCTTTTGCTTTATATTGATAATAGTCTCCTGAGTGGCGCAGTGGTCTAAGGCACTGCATCGCAGTGCTAACTGTGCCACTAGAGATCCTGGTTCGAATCCAGGCTCTGTCGCAGCCGGCCGCGACCGGGAGACTCATGGGCGGCGCACAATTGGCCCAGCGTCGTCCAGGGTAGGGGAGGGAATGGCCGGCAGGGATGTAGCTCAGTTGATAGAGCATGGCGTTTGCAACGCCAGGGTTGTGGGTTCGTTTCCCACGGGGGGCCAGTATAAAAAATATATATATATTCACTAACTGTAAGTCGCTCTGGATAAGAGTGTCTGCTAAATGACTAAAATGTAAATGTCAAATAATCAAATTTTGGGATTTCACCTCGACCCGCATTGGTTGAGCGTCCCCACCTTCTTTCTATTAACAGACACTGTAGTAAACTATAGCCTAATTATATTTAAGTGAATTTCCAAGTATATTTATCACAAGGTTTTCTGTCTGACCGCCCTCAACATGAAAAATACGGACCGCGCTACAATGATCTCTGTCGGAGCCCGCAGCCCTCTACCTCCAAACGTCTTTGTTGTACCATTTGAAAGTGAAAAAAATATATACAGTACCAGTCAAAAGTTTGGACACACCTACTCATTCAAGGGTTTTTATTTATTTTTAATATTTTTTACATTGTAGAATAATAGTGAAGACATCTAAACTATGAAATAACATATATTTTATATTTGAGGTTCTTCAAATAGCCACCCTTTGCCTTGATGACAGCTTTGCACACTCTTGGCATTCTCTCAACCATCTTCATGAGGTAGTCACCTGGAATATATTTTGATTAGTTTAACACTTTGTTGGTTACAACATGATTCCATATGTGTTATTTCATAGTTTTGATGTCTTCATTATTATTCTACAATGTAGAAAATAGTACAAATAAAAAAAAACTTGAATGTGTAGGTGTCCAAACTTTTGACTGGTACTGGATGTTATTACATTTTAGTACATTTGTCAGCCAAAACATGACACCCACCCTTTTTTTCATGTGTTCTATCGCAAACTGTCATAAACATAAAGCTTTCCAACGTAACATCAACTATCCAATCAAAGCCACATTGACAATTTGAAATTAGCACATCAATTTTTTAAAACAAATTAATAAATGTAAATCCCACTTTGTAACGTAACAAAATGTGAAAAAGGTTCAAGGGAGTGCAGACGTTCTAAAGGCAATGTATTATATTAGGTTAACATTTCAAAATAGTCTGATGCATATCCTGAAGATCAGATCAAATAGCCTGTAGATCAGATCAAATAGCCTGTAGATCAGATCAAGGAATGCTGTCTATACTTCCATCCCTTTTGTTATTGGCTGATTCCATCGCCAGCAATGGCCAAAAAATATTATTGGAATTCTCACATAGAAACGTAATTGGGGTTGAAAACAAAAATAAGCTAAATCAATTTGCCCTTTTTCCCGATAGGGAATGTCCTATTGGTCTGAAGTGTAAGATATTAGTTTCTCCCGTGGGAGCCCCGGGTTCATATCCTGCGTGTTACATACAGTTACAAAATTTGAGCGCTGCAAATCTGCGTAGCAAGCAAACAGACAATGTGTATTATTTTTAACATGCTGTGAAAGTAGTACTCACTTTTAGGAATGGGTAATCGTTTACAAGTTGCAAGCTATATCATAAACCCATCGTTGAAAACCACATTTTTCATCTTCTGTGGTTTGGTAACTTCCTGTTGTTCAACGGACCGGAATGAAGAAACAGAGTTTGGGAAAAAAATTATTTGGTGTCCATTAAGTCTTAAACAGCAAGGGGGCATTGTTTCCACTCCGTTGTGGCCGTCCCCATTTAAATGCAAAACCTCATCATACCATTGTTGTGTTGTTTTACCCTTAGTGTACTAACTTGAACTCCACTACCCTCTTTTTGGGATTTACAGGAAACACCTATCCCACCCCCCTCCTCCCTCTCCCTCCAACTCTCCTCCCCCCTCCCCCTCTTGGGGTCCCCAGGTCGTGCCTCTCCTGGTAACTTACTGCTGGGTCTGAAGAGGGTGTCTGTGCTGCTGGTCGACTGCAGGAAAACACCGGGACAGAGTGGGTTTATGCTCTTAGATACATTTATTTTGGGACACTCCCTAGATGTCCTTAATTACCATTAAATACAGTCACTAACCTTCTTAAAATGTAGACTCATTAGAAGCACTCCTACCCCATTGGTTACATTGATGATTTTAACGCATCCAAAATGCTCAAATCTGATCACAAGATTTGGAAAGCTGGGCCTTGAACTAACTTCGATATGAAGAAGGAACCCTAATTGTCTGTCTTTGTTTCACAGGGGACAGCCCTAACCGTCGCTCTCTCAGTAGAAGGGGCTTATCATCTGGGAAGGCTAACCAACATCATGATGCTGACGAGGCAGAGAAGAGTCTCTCCAGATCAGAACACCTCAAGAAACACCAGCAGAGACTTACAGGGAAGAAACCTCACTGCTGCTTTGACTGTGGAAAGAGTTTCACCTCTTCAACAAATCTTAATACACACAAGAGAATACACACAGGAGAGAAGCTTTACAGCTGTGATCAGTGTGGGAAGAGATTCACTCGGTCAGGAAGCCTGGTTGGACACAAGAGAATACACACAGGAGAGAAGCCTTATCACTGCTCAGACTGTGGGCTGATTTGTACTACTTCAGGGGATTTAAAAGTTCACCAGCGAACACACACTGGAGAGAAGCCTTTTGGTTGTGATCAGTGTGGGAAGAGATTCACTCAGTCAGGAAGCCTGACCAGACACAAGAGAATACACACAGGAGAGAAGCCTTACCACTGCTCAGACTGTGGAATGAGCTTCAACACTTCAAACGGACTTCTAGTACACCAGAGAACACACACTGGAGAGAAGCATTTTGGTTGTGATCAGTGTGGGAAGAGATTCACTCAGCCAGGACACCTGGCTGAACACAAGAGAATACACACAGGAGAGAAGCCTTTTGGTTGTGATCAGTGTGGGAAGAGATTCACTCGGTCAGGACACCTGGCCAGACACAAGAGAATACACACAGGAGAGAAGCCTTACCACTGCTCAGACTGTGGAATGAGCTTCAACACTTCAAACGGACTTCTAGGACACCAGAGAACACACACAGGAGATAAGCATTTTGGTTGTGATCAGTGTGGGAAGAGATTCACTCAGTTAGGACACCTGGCTAGACACAAGAGAATACACACAGGAGAGAAGCTTTTTGGTTGTGATCAGTGTGGGAAGAGATTCACTCAGTCAGGACACCTGGTTGAACACAAGAGAATACACACAGGAGAGAAGCCTTTTGGTTGTGATCAGTGTGGGAAGAGATGCACTCAGTCAGGACACCTGGCTGAACACAAGAGAATACACACAGGAGAGAAACCTTATAGCTGTGATCAATGTGGGAAGAGATTCACTCATTCAGGACACCTGGTTGAACACAAGAGAATACACACAGGAGAGAAGCCTTACCACTGCTCAGACTGTGGAATGAGCTTTACCAATTCAAGCAGACTTCTAGTACACCAGAGAACACACAGAGGAGAGAAGCCTTTTGGTTGTGATCAGTGTGGGAAGAGATTCACTCAGTCAGGAAGCCTGGTTGGACACAAGAGAAAACACCACACTGTTGGGTAACCTTTCCACTTTTGTTAGCTCAATCCAGTTAATGGTAGACTAGTGTACACACACTGGAGAGAAGCCCTACAGGGTGAGTTTTGCCACCTCAAGCTTTCTTAATGTGGCCTTCCTTAGTGTAATTTGATGTACTGTCAACAAGGGGTCCACCCTCTGAAAACTGTAACTCTCCATTATTTCCAGATTTCTATTAATTGCAATGTGAGTGAAATAGTCTGTTTGAATGGTGTGGGCGTACCTACCCCAACAACAGAATGGTGTGGGTGTTTCCCAACAACAGGATTGGTCAGCTCAGAGAAAGCAGGGCGGTAGCTCCTCCCCGTCTCTCTGCAAGTCTATCGTTAGGGTTAAGGCAAGGGTCCGTTTAACATGTTGACTAGTTGGGATGTGGTCAGAAAAGTCCCTTAAGTCGCTGCCGTCCCACAGTCTGTTGACAGATGCTATGATACCAGTTAAGTCTGTTCACCAGAGATTACAAAAATGTTGGCAGGTAGATTTCTTTGGTTTGCTTAGCGAGCAAGCTAGAGGGATCTGAAGAGAGGCAGGTAGCTTAGTGGGTAAGAGCGTTGTGCCAGTAACCGAAAGGTCGCTGGTTCTAATCCCCGAGCCGACTAGGTGAAAAATCTGTCGATGTGCCCTTGAGCAAGGCACTTAACCCTAATTGCTCCTGTAAGTCGCTCTGGATAAGAGCGTCTGCTAAATGACAAAAAATACAAAAAATAAAAATAAAGACTGATAACAATGTCTGAGGACAATTCACCATGATGAACCCTGTCTACCATCCAACTCAACATCACCATGATCAACCCTGTCTACCATCCAACTCACCATGATCAATCCTGTCTACCAGCCAACTCACCATGATCAACCCTGTCTACCATCCAACTCACCATCACCATGATCAACCCTGTCTACCATCCAACTCACCATCACCATGATCAACCCTGTCTACCATCCAACTCACCATGATCAACCCTGTCTACCATCCAACTCACCATGATCAACCCTGTCTACCAGCCAACTCACCATCACCATGATCAACCCTGTCTACCATCCAACTCGCCATGATGAACCGTGTCTACCAGCCAACTCACCTCACCATGATCAACCCTGTCCACCATCCAACTCACCATCACCATGATCAACCCTGTCTACCATCCAGCTCACCATATTTTGAAATGACATGATATTATTTGGCAGAATGAACACAGTATAGTGAATATTTTCCCAAACTGCGTTACCCACTCCAGTCAGCAGATGACGATGTGAGTCTTTCAAGAGCTGTTTCTTGCGTGACGTATAGTCCAGTGGACAGGAAGCTTTTTCAACAACAACACAGACTCATCAGCCTCCTCGGTAGCTTGCTAGCAAACATAGAAACCAAAACATCGGCGCTCTTTTGACCATTTCATGTACAGTCGTGGTCAAAGGTTTTGAGAATGACACAAGTATTGGTCTTCACAAAGTTTGCTGCTTCAGTGTTTTTAGATATTTTTGTCAGATGTTACTATGGTATACTGAAGTATAATTACAAGCATTCCATAAGTGTCAAAGGCTTTTATTGACAATTACATTGTTTATGCAAAGAGTCAATATTTGCAGTGTTGACCCTTCTATTTCAAGACCTCTGCAATGGCATGCTGTCAATTAACTTCTGGGCCACATCCTGACTGATGGCAGCCCATTCTTGTTTAATCAATGCTTGGAATTTGTCAGAATTGGTGGGTTTTTGTTTGTCCACCCGCCTCTTGAGGATTGACCACAAGTTCTCAATGGGATTAAGGTCTGGGGAGTTTCCTGGCCCATGGACCCAACATTTCGATGTTTTGTTCCCGGAGCCACATAGTTATCACTTTTGCCTTATGGCAAGGTGCTCCATCATGCTGGAAAATGCATTGTTTGTCACCAAACTGTTATTGGATGGTTGGGAGAAGTTGCTCTCTGAGGATGTGTTGGTACCATTCTTAATTCATGGCTGTGTTCTTAGGCAAAATTGTGAGTGAGCCCACTCCCTTGGCTGAGAAGCAACCCCACACATGAATGGTCTCAGGATGCTTTACTGTTGGCATGACACAGGACTGATGGTAGCGCTCACCTTGTCTTCTCCGGACAAGCTTTTTTCCGGATGCCCCAAACAATCGGAAAGGGGATTCATCAGAGAAAATGACTTTACCCCAGTCCTCAGCAGTTCAATCCCTGTACCTTTTGCAGAATATCAGTCTGTCCCTGATGGGTTTTTTTTTCACAATTGGTGGCTGACTAAATACTTCTTTCCCCCACTGTGCAAATTGCCATCATAAAAACTGAGGCAGCAGACTTTGTGAAAATTATTATATTTGTGTCATTGTCAAAACCTTTGACCACGACTGTATATTAACAGCAGGGTTTTAAACACAGTCTGTGTGCTTACTAGTAATTACATGTCATATACAGTTGAAGTCGGAAGTTTACATACACTTAGGTTGGAGTCAATAAAAGTCGTTTTTTCAACCACTCCACAAATTTCTTGTTAAAAAACTTTAGTTTTGACAAGTCGGTTAGGACATCTACTTTGTGCATGACAACAATTCTTTACAAACATAATTTTTCACTTATAATTCACTATATCACAATTCCAGTGGGTCAGAAGTGTACATACACTTAGTTGACTGTGCCTTTAAACAGCTTGGAAAATTCCAGAAAATGATGTCATGGCTTTAGAAGCTTCTGACAGGCTAATGTACATCATTTGAGTCAATTGGAGGTGTACCTGTGGATGTATTTCCAGGCCTACCTTCAAACTCAGTGCCTCTTTGCTTGACATCATGGGAAAATGAAAAGAAATCAGCCAAGACCTCAGAAAAAAAAATGTAGACCTCCACAAGTCTGGTTCATCCTTAGGAGCAATTTCCAAACACCTGAAAGTACCACATTCATCTGTACAAACAATAGTACGCAAGTATAAACACCATGGGACCACGCAGCCGTCATACCGCTCAGGAAGGAGACGCGTTCTGTCTCCTAGAGATGAACATACTTTGGTGCGAAAAGTGCAAATAAATCCCAGAAAAACATCAAAGGACCTTGTGAAGATGCTGGACAGATACAAAAGTATCTATATCCACAGTAAAACGAGTCCTATATCAACATAACCTGAAAGGCCACTCAGCAAGGAAGAAGCCACTGCTCCAAAACCTCCATGAAAAAGCCAGACTACGGTTTGTAACTGCACATGGGGACAAAGATCGTACTTTTTGGAGAAATGTCCTCTGCTCTGATGAAACAAAAATAGAACTGTTTGGCCATAATGACCATCGTTATGTTTGGAGGACAAAGGAGGTGGGGGGTTGCTTGCAAGCCGAAGAACACCATCCCAACCGTGAAGCACGGCGATGGAAGCATCATGCTGTGGGGGTGCTTTGCTGCAGGAGGGACTGGTGCACTTCACAAAATAGATGGCATCATGAGGAAGGAAAATTATGAGGATATATTGAAGCAACATCTCAAGACATCAGTCAGGAAGTTTTAAAGCTTGGTCGCAAATAGGTCTTCCAAATGGACAATGACCCCAAGCATACTACCAAAGTTGTGGTAAAATGGCTTAAGGACAACAGAGTCAAGGTATTGGAGTGGCCATCACAAAGCCCTGACCTCAATCCTATAGAACATTTGTGGGCAGAACTGAAAAAGCATTTTCGAGCAAGGAGGCCTACAAACCTAACTCAGTTACACCAGCTCTGTCAGGAGGATTGGGCCAAAATTCACCCAACTTATTGTGGGAAGCTTGTGGAAGGCTACATGTAAAGTTTGACCCAAGTTAAACAATTTAAAGGCAATGCTACCAAATACTAATTGAGTGTATGTAAACTTCTGACCCACTGGGAATGTGATGAAAGAAATAAAAGCTGAAATAAATCATTCTCTCTACTATTATTCTGACATTTCACATTCTTAAATTAAAGTGGTGATCCTAACTGATCTAAGACAGGGAATCTTTACTAGGATTAAATGTCAGGAATTGTGAAAAACTGAGTTTAAATGCATTGGGCTAAGGTGTATTTAAACATCCGACTTAAACTGTATATGTTGTCAGTCAGCTAGCTTGTTACAATAGCATTAGCGTAGTGCTAAGCTAGTTTTAAACACAACAAACATACAAACCAAAACATTGGCGCTATTTTGACCATTTTGTGTATATTAACAGCAGAGTTATAAACACACAGTCTGTTTTTTACTAGTCATATATATATGTTGTTATACAGCTAGCTTGTTAAGATAGCCTAGCACTACGCTAATGCTAATTAACTAGCTAGCCAACTAACGTCCACAACCATGAGCTCAATAAGCTACTCGCCCCGTACAAAAGAAGAGGTCTGCTGGTCGGAGAAAGAAGCTCTGGGGCTGAACATTGTCGTGAAAGAGGAGGATATCACAGTGAAAGGGGAGGAGGGGTAGATGACTGTCACAGTGAAAGGGGAGGAGGGGGAGATGACTGTCACAGTGAAAGGGGGCGGAGGAGATGACTGTCACAGTGAAAGGGGGAGGAGGGGGAGATGACTGTCACAGTGAAAGAGGAGAAGGAGGGTGAGATGACTGTCACAGTGAAAGGAGGGGGAGATGACTGTCACAGTGAAAGGGGAGGAGGGGGAGATGACTGTCACAGTGAAAGGAGGGGGAGATGACTGTCACAGTGAAAGGGGAGGAGGGGGAGATGACTGTCACAGTGAAAGAGGAGAAGGAGGGTGAAGAGGAGGATTAACAGCAGTGAGTTTTAACTATCCCAAAGCCTAGGACCAAGAGGCATGGAGAGGCAGCCTTTAGTTACTTTGCCTCCCAGCCTCTGGAATAGCCAGAGAACCTGAGGGGGAAGGAAACTGTGGCATTTTTAAAAAGAGATCTTAAAACACACCTTTTTAGAGGTGCTTTTCCTCAGGGTGCTTTTTAGTCGTGCATTTTTTATTGTAATTCTTTAGTTTTTTATCCTCTTATATTTGTGTAGTAAATATTTAGTTTTATTTTAATTGTTTTTATTAGTTTTTTTTCCTGTGAAGCACATTGTGTTCCATTCCATGTCTGAAATGTGCTGTATAAATAAAGCTTGATTTGATTCTCTATGGTGTTATTAGATCCCTAATATTTTAGTTAGGCCTATAAGGTAAGATAGACTGATATGATTGAAATCTCTATGGTGTTATTGAATTTAAACAACAAGGCACTCAACCCCGTGGATTATTGTGAACAACTAAGAGCTGTTCTCTAACATGACGTGAAGAGGAGTGAATAACACAACTAAGAGCTGTTGTCTAACATGACGTGAAGAGGAGTGAATAACACAACTAAGAGCTGTTCTCTAACATGACGTGAAGAGGAGTGAATAACACAACTAAGAGCTGTTGTCTAACATGACGTGAAGAGGAGTGAATAACACAACTAAGAGCTGTTCGTATTGTAGATTTTTAGTTAACTACTTAGACAACGTAACAAACCAATTATATGATTTATACAGTTTTGTAGAATTAAAGGGTTTAAAAAGAGCCATGATGAAATGGCTCTATAGGTATTTTTCCATTACATATATTACAGTGGGGAAAAAAAGTATTTAGTCAGCCCCCAATTGTGCAAGTTAAAAAGATGAGAGAGGCCTGTAATTTTCATCATAGGTACACGTCAACTATGACAGACAAATTTAGAAAAAAATAATCCAGAAAATCACATTGTAGGATTTTTAATGAATTTATTTGCAAATTATGGTGGAAAATAAGTATTTGGTCACCTACAAACAAGGAAGATTTCTGGCTCTCACAGACCTGTAACTTCTTCTTTAAGAGGCTCCTCTGTCCTCCACTCGTTACCTGTATTAATGGCACCTGCTTGAACTTGTTATCAGTATAAAAGACACCTGTCCACAACCTCAAACAGTCACACTCCAAACTCCACTATGGCCAAGACCAAAGAGCTGTCAAAGGACACCAGAAACAAAATTGTAGACCTGCACCAGGCTGGGAAGACTGAATCTGCAATGGGTAAGCAGCTTGGTTTGAAGAAATCAACTGTGGGAGCAATTATTAGGAAATGGAAGACATACAAGACCACTGATAATCTCCCTCGATCTGGGGCTCCACGCAAGATCTCACCCCGTGGGGTCAAAATGATCACAAGAACGGAGAGCAAAAATCCCAGAACCACACGGGGGACCTAGTGAATGACCTGCAGAGAGATGGGACCAAAGTAACAAAGCCTACCATCAGTAACACACTACGCCGCCAGGGACTCAAATCCTGCAGTGCGAGATGTGTCCCCTGCTTAAGCCAGTACATGTCCAGGCCCGTCTGAAGTTTGTTAGAGTGCATTTGGATGATCCAGAAGAGGATTGGGAGAATGTCATATGGTCAGATGAAACCAAAATAGAACTTTTTGGTAAAAACTCAACTCGTCGTGTTTGGAGGACAAAGAATGCTGAGTTGCATCCAAAGAACACCATACCTACTGTGAAGCATGGGGGTGGAAACATCATGCTTTGGGGCTGTTTTTCTGCAAAGGGACCAAGACGACTGATCCGTGTAAAGGAAAGAATGAATGGGGCCATGTATCGTGAGATTTTGAGTGAAAACCTCCTTCCATCAGCAAGGGCATTGAAGATTAAACGTGGCTGGGTCTTTCAGCATGACAATGATCCCAAACACACCGCCCGGGCAACGAAGGAGTGGCTTCGTAAGAAGCATTTCAAGGTCCTGGAGTGGCCTAGCCAGTCTCCAGATCTCAACCCCATAGGAAATCTTTGGAGGGAGTTGAAAGTCTGTGTTGCCAAGCGACAGCCCCAAAACGTCACTGCTCTAGAGGAGATCTGCATGGAGGAATGGGCCAAAATACCAGCAACAGTGTTTGAAACCCTTGTGAAGACTTACAGAAAACGTTTGACCTGTGTCATTGCCAACACAGGGTATATAACAAAGTATTGAGAAACTTTTGTTATTGACCAAATACTTATTTTCCACCATAATTTGCAAATAAATTCATTAAAAATCCTACAATGTGATTTTCTGGATTCTTTTTTCTAATTTTGTCTGTCATAGTTGACGTGTACCTATGATGAAAATTACAGGCCTCTCTCATCTTTTTAAGTGGGAGAACTTGCACAATTGGTGGCTGACTAAATACTTTTTTTCCCCACTGTATAATATGCTTAGCAATAGTAGAGACATTTCTTTAGTGCAATTGCTGTGCTTCTGATAAATGATGGTTCCCTCTAGCTCCCTGCATCTGGTCTGGGCCTGTAGTCAAGGACATGGGATGTAGATCAACTTCAGGAACAGATACACCTGTATTGTAGTAACGGAACTAACGTTATCACTTGTTTGTGCGCTATGACCCGATACACATAGACACAAGAAGAAACCATAGTGGCTCAAGGTCAAGGGAGGGTGGCTGTTTGGATAAAGAGGGGGGTTCCGATATGATATGAAAAGGAGACCAAGCAGACATGGGGATAGACAGGAAAGAAGCTAGACAAAGAAACCATAGTGGCTCCGATATGATATGAAATGATGAAGCTGTATAAAAAGAGAGCTCCAAGTCTGGGACGGCAGTTGCTCTGCAGACCAGCTCGGCTCTATTGCTTGTGTAATAAAGTCTCTTGATTCTACAAAAACTCAAAGTACTTTGTTTGTTTAAATAAGCATAGGGATAGTTATCTACAACAATAGCAGCTAAATATCCGCTAAATACAGTATATACAGTGCCTTCAGAAAGTATTCATACCCCTTCCACTTTTTCACATTTTGTTGTTACAACCCTGAATTTAAAATGGATTAAATTGAGATTTATTTTGTCACTTGCATACACACAATACCCCAAAATGTCGAGGGGAATCATGTTTTTCGAAGTTTTTACAAATGAATTAAAAATGAAAGGTTGAAATGTCTTGAGTTAATAAGTATTCAAACCATTTGTTATGACAAGCTTAAGTAAGTTCAGGAGTAAAGATTTGCTCAACAAGTCACATAAGTTGCATGGACTCACTCTGTGTGAAATAATAGTGTTTAACATGATTTTTGAATGACTACCTCATTCAGACAAACGGTACAATTATCTGTAAGGTCTCTCAGTCGAGCAGTGAATTTCAACCACAGATTCAACCACAAAGACCAGGGAAGTTTTCCAATGCCTCGCAAGGAAGGGCACCTATTGGTAGATGGGTAAAAAAAATAAACAACACTGAATATCCCTTCATTCATTACAGTTTGAATGGTGTATCAATATACCCAGCCACTACAAAGATACAGGCATCCTTCCTAACTCAGTTGCCGGAGAGGAAGGAAACCGCTCAGGGATCAACAACATTGTAGTTATTCCACAATACTAACCTAAATGACAGAGTGAAAAGAAGGAAGCCTGTACAGAATACAAATATTCCAAAACATGCATCCTGTTTGCAACAAGGACCTAAAGTAATAATGCAAAAAAAAAATGGCAAAGCAATTAACTTTTTGTCCTGAATACAAAGTGTTATGTTAGGGCAAATCCAATCCAACACATTACTGAGTACCACTCTTCAAATGTTCAAGCTTAGTGGTGGCTGCATCATGTTATGGGTATGCTTGTAATCATTAAGGACTGGGGAGTTTTTCAGGATAAAAATAAATGGAATGGTGCTAAGCACAGGCAAAATCCTAGAGGAAAACATGTTTCAGTCTGCTTTCCATCAGACACTGGGAGATGCATTCACCTTTCAGCAGAACAATAACCTAAAACACAAGGCCAAATCTACGCTGGAGTTGCTTCCCAAGAAGATAGTGAATGTTCCTGAGTGGCCGAGTTACAGGTTTGATTTAAATCTACTTATAAATCTATGGCAAGACCTGAAAATGAGTGTCTAGCAGTGGAGGCTCCTCCGAGTAGGAAAGGGATGAGAACCATCCTCAGAGAATTTCATAAAAATAAAAATTGTAAAACATTGAAAAAGTTATCCTTTTTAGATAAAACTATACTAAATATATTCACGTCACCAAATAATTGATTAAAACACACTGTTTTGCAATGAAGGTCTACAGTCGCCTCAACAGCACTCTGTAGGGTAGTACCATCGTGTAGCTGGAGGACAGCTAGCTTCCGTCCTCCTCTTGATACATTGACTTCAATACAAAACCTAGGAGGCTCTTGGTTCTCAGCCCCTTCCATAGACTTACACAGTAATTACGTCTGGAGGAAGTCCTCCAACCTATCAGAGCTCTTGCAGCATGAACTGACATGTTGTCCACCCAATCAAAGGATCAGAGAATTCCTCTAGTACTGAAAGCACAAGGTACAGCTAGCTAGCTATCACTGCAGTGCATAAAATGTGGTGAGTAGTTGACTCAAAGAGAGAGAATGTGATGAGTGTGATAGAAGGAGTCAGGCGCAGGAGGGTAAATCACCGAATACAGAGTTTATTCCGTCGTACACAATTGTGCTGGATAGCGACACACGAAAACAGGCACAGTGGAAACTTTCTACCCTGGCAATACACGGTACAGGATACTCCAACAAATTACAGGCACAGGGGAAATATCTACCCCGGCAATACAAAGGGTGAGTAGCTCCACCGAGCTACACTACTCTCTCACAATAAACAATCACCCACAAGGACAAGGGAGGCAGAGGGAACACTTATACACGGACTAATGAGGGGAAAAGAACCAGGTGTGTGTAATTGACAAGACAAATGGAATGATGATATATGGAGCGGCAGTGGCTAGTAAGCCGGTGACGACGAACGCCGAAGCCTGCCCGAACAAGGATGGGAGGCAGCCTCGGCGGAAGTCGTGACAGTACCCCCCCCCCCCCTTAACGTGCAGCTCCAACAGCACGCCGACCCCGGCCTGGGGACGGCCAGGAGGACGCGGAGCAGGGCGAGCCGGATGGCGACGGTGGAAATCCCGCAACAGGGAGGGATCGAGGATATCCCTCACCGGGACCCAGCACCTTTCCTCTGGACCGTACCCCTCCCACTCCACGAGGTACTGAAGGCCCCCCACCCGACACCTTGAATCCAGGATGGAACGGACAGAGTACGCCGGGGCCCCCTCGATGTCCAGAGGAGGTGGAGGAACCTCCTGCACCTCAGACTCCTGGAGTGGACCAACCACCACTGGCCTGAGGAGAGACACATGAAACGAGGGGTTAATACGCTAATCAGAGGGGAAGGAATAACCTATAAGTGACCTCGTTGATTCTCCTCAGGACTTTGAACGGCCCCACAAACCGCGGGCTCAGCTTTTCCAACAGTCTTGAAGGAGTTCCCACATATGCTGAGAACTTGTTGGCTGCTTTTCCTTCACTCTGCGGTTCGACTCATCCCAAACCATCTCAATTTGGTTGAGGTCGGGGGATTGTGGAGGCCAGGTCATCTGATGCGGCACTACATCAATCTTCTTCTTGGTAACATAGCCCTTACATAGCCTGGAGGTGTGTTGGGTCATTGTCCTGTTGAAAAACAAATGATAGTCCCACTAAGCCCAAACCAGATGGGATGGCGTGTCGCTGCAGAATTCTGTGGTAGCCATGCTGGTTAAGTGTGCCTTGAATTCTAAATAAATCACAGACATTGTCACCAGCAAAGCACCCCCCACACCATAACACCTCCTCCTCCATGCTTTACGGTGGGAAATACAATTGCGATCATCTGTTCACCCACACCGCATCTCACAAAGACATGGCGGTTGGAACCAAATATCTCCAATTTGGACTCCAGACCAAAGGACACATTTCCACCGGTCTAATGTCCATTGCTTGTGTTTCTTGGCCCAAGCAAGTCTCTTCTTATTATTGGTGTCCTTTAGTAGTGGTTTCTTTGCAGCAATTCAACCATGAAGGCCTGAATCACATAGTCTTCTCTGAACAGTTGATGTTGAGATGTGTCTGTTACTTGAACTCTGTGAAGCATTTATTTGGACTGCAATTTCTGACGCTGGTAACTCTAATGAACTTATCCTCTGCAGCAGAGGTAACTCTGGGTCATCCATTCTTGTGTCGGTCGTCATGAGAGCCAGTTTCATCATAGCGCTTGATGGTTTTTGCAACTGCACTTGAAGAAACTTTCAAAGTTCTTGAAATTTTCCGGAGTGACTTACCTTCATGTCTGCTGGTCCTGCTCACACTGCCCTACCCTATGCTTTGACTTCTTTCTCCCCTCTCTCTCCAGATAAAATCCTGCGACTTGTGACTGCAGGCCGCCCAACAACCTGCCCGCTTGACCCCATCCCCTCCTCCCTTCTCCAGACCATCTCCGGTGACCTTCTCCCCCTACCTCACCTCGCTGATCAACTCATCCTTGACCGCTGGCCATGTCCCTTCCGTCTTCAAGAGAGCGAGAGTTGCTCCCCTTCTCAAAAAACCAACACTCGACCCCACTGATGTCAACAACTACAGACCAGTATCCCTTCTTTCTTTTCTTTCCAAAACTATTGAGCGTGCCGTCTTTAGCCAACTCTCTTGCTATCTCTCTCAGAATGACCTTCTTGATCCAAACCAATCAGGTTTCAGGACTGGTCATTCAACTGAGACTGCTCTTCTCTGTGTCACGGAGACTCTCCGCACTGCTAAAGCTAACTCTCTCTCCTCTGCTCTTGTCCTTCTAGACCTGTCTGCTGCCTTTGATACTGTGAACCATCAGATCCTCCTCTCCACCCTCTCCGAGCTGGGCATCTCCGGCGCGGCTCACTCCTGGATTGCGTCCTACCTGACCGGTCGCTCCTACCAAGTGGCGTGGCGAGAAGCTGTCTCCGCACCACGTGCTCTCACCACTGGTGTCCCCCAAGGCTCAGTTCTAGGCCCTCTCCTTTTCTCCCTATACACCAAGTCACTTGGCTCTGTCATATCCTCACATGGCCTCTCCTATCATTGCTACGCTGACGATACACAACTAATCTTCTCCTTTCCCCCTTCTGATAACCAGGTGGCGAATCGCATCTCTGCATGTCTGGCAGACATATCAGTATGGATGACGGATCACCACCTCAAGCTGAACCCCTGGCAAGACGGAGCTGCTCTTCCTCCCGAGGAAGGACTGCCCGTTCCATGATCTCGCCATCACGGTTGACAACTCCGCTGTGTCCTCCTCCCAGAGTGCGAAGAGCCTAGGCGTGACCCTGGACAACACCCTGTCGTTCTCCGCCAACATCAAGGCGGTGACCCGCTCCTGCAGGTTCATGCTCTACAACATTCGAGAGTACGACCCTGCCTTACACAGGAAGCGGCACAGGTCCTAATCCAGGCACTTGTCATCTCCCGTCTGGACTACTGCAACTCGCTGTTGGCTGGCCTCCCTGCCTGTGCCATTAAACCCCTACAACTCATCCAGAATGCCGCAGCCCGTCTGGTGTTCAACCTTCCCAAGTTCTCTCACGTCACCCCCCTCCTCCGCACACTCCACTGGCTTCCAGTTGAAGCTCGCATCCGCTACAAGACCATGGTGCTTGCCTATGGAGCAGTGAGGGGAACGGCACCTCTGTACCTTCAGGCTCTGATCAGTCCCTACACCCAAATGAGGGCATTGCGCTCATCCACCTCTGGCCTGCTGGCTCCCCTTCCTCTGCGGAAGCATAGTTCCCGCTCAGCCCAGTCAAAACTGTTCGCTGCTCTGGCACCCCAATGGTGGAACAAGCTCCCTCACGACGCCAGGACAGCGGAGTCACTCACCACCTTCCGGAGACATTTGAAACCCCCACCTCTTTAAGGAATACCTGGGATAGGATAAAGGAATCCTTCTACCCCCCCAATTGTAAAGTGGTTATCCCACTGGCTATAGGGTGAACGCACCAATTTGTGAGTCGCTCTGGCTAAGAGCGTCTGCTTAATGACGTTAATGTGCCCTTGAGCAAGGCACTTAACCCTAATTGCTCCTGTAAGTCGCTCTGGATAAGAGCGTCCGCTAAATGACTAAAATGTAAATGTAAAAATGTAATGATGGACTGTAGTTTCTCTTTGCTTACCTTGTCACAACACAACTGATTGGCTCAAACTCATTAAGAAGGAAAGAAATTCCACAAATTAACTTTTAAGAAGGCACACCTGTTAATTGAAATGCATTCCAGGTGACTACCTCATGAAGCTGGTTGAGAGAATGCCAAGTGTGTGCAAAGCTGTCATCAAGGCAAAGGGTGGCTATTTGAAGAATCTCAAATATAAAATATATTTAGATTTGTTTAGATTTTTGGAGCCCAGGAAGAGTGGCAGCAATTAATGGGAATCCCTAATAAATACAAATACAAATACTTTTTTGGTTACTACATGATTCCATATGTGTTATTTCATAGTTTTGATGTCTTCACTATTAGTCCACAATGTAGAACATAGTAAAAATGAAGAGAAATCCTTGAATGAGTAGGTGTTCTAAAACATTTAACCGGTAGTGTATGTAAATTAGATATTTCTGTATTTCAATAGATTTGCATTTTTAACAACATGTTTTCACTTAGCCATCATGGGGTATTGTGTAAGGGGGAAAAAAATAATATAATTCATTTTGAATTCAGGCTGTAACACAACAAAATGTGGAGTAAGTCTAGGGGTATGAATCCATTCGATAATAATAATATGCCATTTTCATCCATACATTATTTGTGTATGGGTGGTCCCGGGGATCGAACCAACTACCCTGGCGTTACAAGCACCGTGCTTTACCAGCTGAGCTACAAAGGACCACAATTCTGAAGGCACAGTAGCTATAGATAGTACACTGAATAATGAAACAATCCTTAGTAAGCTAATGTTTCGAGGGCGTGCTGACAGTATTATTTGGCATTAATAGACTGGTTTTATGCACAACAGCGTTCTATCCAAGCTGGGAGAGAGCACGAGGAGGGTTCATGTCATGCAGGTTCAGGTAGCAGCTACAGGACAGTATATTATTTTAAACATCAATTGGTAGCTGATTAGTATACATGGATAATTTATTTAAAAATCTGCAATGTTTGAATGTCCAGCTTTAATTACTGAACAATAATGGCATTATTACCACCAGCCAGCAGTCTAAAAAAATTGCAGCATTATGACACCGTGTATAGATTTCGTGAAACGTTAGACCCCGTGTAGTTCAGTTGGTAGAGCATGGCGTTTGCAACGCCAGGGATGTGGGTTCGATTCCCACGGGGGGCAGTATGAACAAATAAAATAATGTATACACTAACGAACTGTAAGTCGCTCTGGATAAGAGCGTCTGCTAAATGACTAAAATGAGAAAATGACAACCAAATAGAAGCCTACCAATAAACCTTTATGTATATTATTTAAAGCAAAGCTTTACATGCTCTTGCAACACAGGAACCCTATCATCGATTAATTAGGCATGAAGCCGCATAGACATGTCTCTTGTAGTGTCTTAGAGTCTGTGATTGTGCTGACCTTTGCAAAAAGTGTGTTAGAGGAAACTTTGCTCTAGGATTTTGCTGATGTTTGCAAATGGTGTAATAGATTAACTTTACTCTACTTTGCTAAAGCATTGCTACAGAGGTTTCTTGGAAAAGAGGAAACTTGGCTCTTCTTGCTGAAACATCTGGAAATCATCACTAAGTTCCTGGAAAAAAGGATATGGGAAGATATGTGGAAAGGCCAGGGATTGGGTATTAAAATCACGCCATATATATAGAGGCCCAAAGTCCAACCTTGCGGGGTCCAGAGAAACTGCATTAACTTTAGAAAATGAGTTGCTAAAAGCAGAAGGCTTCCTACGACTGGAGTATTATTTGTATGTTGGCGGAATCCCAACGTTTAAGTTGAACGGAAGTGAAGGCGGAGCCTGGCTCTTTTCTCTTGTGACTTTACGCTCCGTGCAGAGTAGAACACCAGACAACATGACTGAACAAAGGAGGAATGTTAAAATGATATCGGACGGTCACTTTTGAAAATGAGCTAAGCAGACTACTGCTGTATTATTATTTGTATGTTGGCGGAAGTCCTATTTTTCGGAGTCACATGTTCTCTATTCTCCATTTTGTCTTTTGACTTTAGGCAGAACTTCGCCTGAACTCTGCAATCGACCATAAACACACGTTTCTACAATGAATCAGGTGAGTTTAGATTAATTTTACACATTTTTATAACGGTTCTTTGTAGCCTACTTCATGCTTTTACACTGCACACATTTAATGGTCCTTGACTTTTGGAAAATCGTTTGTGTAGTTTAGCTGGTTACTCGTAGCCAAGCCCGGCGCCAGGATGAACTCGGCAAGGGGGTATCAGAAATTACTAAGGGGGCACAACTATTTTCGCTTGCTGATAACACAGGATTGATAATAATCGATAGTACAATTACACACAATTTATTTGCAGCCACGCACGGCTGTCTTGCAGCAAGAATACAGGCTACTGCACCGCTTTACAAACATGGACAATTCATAAATCGCAAGTTATGACAACGCTACACAGCTACATGCACAATACCCAACAATCCAATGCAAAACAGTGGCTAATTACCGCAATACAATGCATTTCCAATCGCGGAAAGCAAACAATAATGTACAATGCACTACCAACGACTTATCGGTACAATGCAGCTTGGACGCAGCTACCAAGCTGTCTTCCCACAAGAGTGCCGTCCTACGCTGGTATGATAACAGAGGAATTACTATTCCATAGCTACGAGTTGTTTATGGCAACACTATAGCAACATCGTTACTCAGCCATTGTTCAAGGTCTGCTCACCCTCATCATTGTAATGCAAAGCACCTCTTCTACATTATAAAACAACATTAAAAACAATCCGATTATATTATAAACCAAACATTTCCAAACACATCACAGAAATTAAGCAGTATACTTAGCAGCAAGGCCAATAAAGAAAATCACGTCTACGCCTATTTCTGACATTTGCCACGCATTTCCAAAAGCTAGCAAATAACAAAATAATACAAGCCCAGCCAGGCTGCCTGTTCTTACCCAGATTCAAGAGTAGTAGCCGCTATGGCGGCAGGTAGCTTAGTGTGTAAGAGCGTTGTGCCAGTAACCGAAAGGTCGCTGGTTCTAATCCCTGAGCCGATATAATATTCCAGTCACCCTCTGCCTTTGAACCACGTGCTACAAAATGCCAGTTTTCTCCCACAGTCCAGGCGGGTTGGGTATTTCCCCAGACAAAACCTGCGCTCCTCTTCACCTCCTATGTCACCAGGCTGCAAGACGGTTGCTCATGTGCCTTTGCTGCTGGGCTAGGCGGCCTTGGCCTCAGTGATTAGCGTCGGCCCAGCGGCCTTGCCTTTGGCCTCTGTGGCAGGCTTCTCCCCGCCACTTTGATCCGATGCTGCCGTTGTGCCCTGTCGAAGCCACTTTCTAATATCCATCATACTATCAGCTACCTACCTAATTGTTAACATTAGTTAAATTACATCCAGCTGCGCATGAATGTTTTTTTCTTCGTAGTAAGTAACTTTGAAAGTAAACCTAAACCGTCACATTTTTCAACCAGTAAAATGTGTAAGACGTTTTGATGTCTTCACTATTATTCTACAATGTAAAACATTTTCAAAATAAAGAAAAACCCTTGAATGAGTAGGTGTGTCCAAACTTTTGACTGGTACTGTATTCACTGATTTATCCAAAGTTACATCTTGCTCACGCAGCAATCTCTCATTGAGTCCATTATCAAGTATGCCTTAGACTATCCTTTCACTAGTGAGTCTTTCAGATTTTTCAGATTCACACGTTTTGCTCATTGTGTTCAGCTCAGCCAAGTACTGGTCAAAACTGACTTCCTGTTTCGCATTCGGGAAGTATTCAGACCCCTTGACTTTTTCCAGATTTTGTTACAGCCAGTTGGCTGTAGGCTACTCTACTAGCAGCTTACCAGTTGGCTGTAGGCTACTCCACTAGCAGCTTACCAGTTGGCTGTAGGCTACTCCACCAGCAGCTTACCAGTTGGCTGTAGGCTACTCCACCAGCAGCTTACCAGTTGGCTGTAGGCTACTCTACTAGCAACTTGCCAGTTGGCTGTAGGATACTCAGTTGGCTGTAGGCAGGATACTCTACTAGCAGCTTGCCAGTTGGCTGTAGGCTACTCCACTAGCAGCTTACCAGTTGGCTGTAGGCTACTCTACTAGCAGCTTACCAGTTGGCTGTAGGCTATTCCATTAGAAGCTTACCAGTTGGCTGTAGGCAGGCTACTCCACCAGCAGCTTGCCAGTTGGCTGTAGGCTACTCTACTAGCAGCTTACCAGTTGGCTGTAGGCTACTCTACTAGCAGCTTGCCAGTTGGCTGTAGGCTACTCCACTAGCAGCTTACCAGTTGGCTGTATGCCACTCCACTAGCAGCTTACCAGTTGGCTGTAGGCTACTCCAATAGCAGCTTGCCAGTTGGCTGTAGGCCACTCTACTAGCAGCTTGCCAGTTGGCTATAGGCTACTCCACTAGCAGCTTGCCAGTTGGCTGTAGGCCACTCTACTAGCAGCTTGCCAGTTGGCTTTAGGCTACTCCACTAGCAGCGTACCAGTTGGCTTTAGGCTACTCCACTAGCAGCTTACCAGTTGGCTGTAGGCTACTCCACTAGCAGCTTACCAGTTGGCTGTAGGCTACTCCACCAGCAGCTTACCAGTTGGCTGTAGGCTACTCCACCAGCAGCTTACCAGTTGGCTGTAGGCTACTCTACTAGCAGCTTGCCATTTGGCTTTAGGCTACTCCACTAGCAGCTTACAGGTTGGCTGTAGGCTCCTCCACTAGAAGCTTACCAGTTGGCTGTAGGCCACTCCACTAGCGGCTTACCAGTTGGCTGTAGGCTACTCCACTAGCAGCTTGCCAGTTGGCTGTAGGCCACTCTACTAGCAGCTTGCCAGTTGGCTGTAGGCTACTCTACTAGCAGCTTGCCAGTTGGCTGTAGGCTACTCTACTAGCAGCTTGCCAGTTGGCTTAAGCTACTCTACTAGCAGCTTGCCAGTTGGCTGTAGGCTACTCTACTAGCAGCTTGCCAGTTGGCTGTAGGCTACTCCACTAGCAGCTTACTAGTTGGCTGTAAACTACTCTACTAGCAGCTTACCAGTTGGCTTTAGGCTACTCCACTAGCAGCTTACCAGTTGGCTTTAGGCTACTCTACTAGCAGCTTACCAGTTGGCTGTAAGCTACTCCACTAGCAGCTTACCAGTTGGCTGTAGGCTACTCCACTAGCAGTTTACCAGTTGGCTGTAGGCTACTCCACTAGCAGCTTGCCAGTTGGCTGTAGGCCACTCTACTAACAGCTTGCCAGTTGGCTGTAGGCTACTCTACTAGCAGCTTCCCAGTTGGCTGTAGGCTACTCTACTAGCAGCTTGCCAGTTGGCTTAAGCTACTCTACTAGCAGCTTGCCAGTTGGCTGTAGGCTACTCCACTAGCAGCTTACTAGTTGGCTGTAAACAACTCCACTAGCAGCTTACCAGTTGGCTTTAGGCTACTCCACTAGCAGCTTACCAGTTGGCTGTAGGCTACTCTACTAGCAGCTTACCAGTTGGCTGTAAGCTACTCCACTAGCAGCTTGCCAGTTGGCTGTAGGCTACTCTACTAGCAGCTTGCCAGTTGGCTTAAGCTACTCTACTAGCAGCTTGCCAGTTGGCTGTAGGCTACTCCAGCAGCTTACCAGTTGGCTGTAGGCTACTCTACTAGCAGTTTACAGGGTGGCTGTAGGCTACTCCACTAGCAGCTTGCCAGTTGGCTGTAGGCTACTCTACTAGCAGCTTGCCAGTTGGCTGTAGGCTACTCCAGTAGCAGCTTACTAGTTAGCTGTAAACTACTCCACTAGCAGCTTACCAGTTGGCTTTAGGCTACTCCACTAGCAGCTTGCCAGTTGGCTGTAGGCCACTCTACTAGCAGCTTGCCAGTTGGCTTTAGGCTACTCCACTAGCAGCTTACCAGTTGGCTGTAGGCTACTCCACTAGCAGCTTACCAGTTGGCTGTAGGCTACTCCACTAGCAGCTTGCCAGTTGGCTGTAGGCTACTCTACTAGCAGCTTGCCAGTTGGCTTAAGCTACTCTACTAGCAGCTTGCCAGTTGGCTGTAGGCTACTCCAGCAGCCTACCAGTTGGCTGTAGGCTACTCTACTAGCAGTTTACAGGGTGGCTGTAGGCTACTCCACTAGCAGCTTGCCAGTTGGCTGTAGGCTACTCTACTAGCAGCTTGCCAGTTGGCTGTAGGCTACTCCAGTAGCAGCTTACTAGTTAGCTATAAACTACTCCACTAGCAGCTTACCAGTTGGCTGTAGGCTACCCTACTAGCAGCTTACCAGTTGGCTGTAGGCTACTCCACTAGCAGCTTACCAGTTGGCTGTAGGCTACTCCACTAGCAGCTTACCAGTTGGCTGTAGGCTACTCCACTAGCATCTTGCCAGTTGGCTGTAGGCTACTCAACTAGCAGCTTACCAGGTAGGCTACTCCACTAGCAGATTACCAGTTGGCTGTAAACTACTCTACTAGCAGCTTACCAGTTGGCTGTAGGCTACTCCACTAGCAGCTTGCCAGTTGACTGTAGGCTACTCCACTAGCAGCTTGCCAGTTGGCTGTAGGCTACACCTCTAGCAGCTTACCAGTTGGCTGTAGGCTACTCCACAAGCAGCTTACCAGTTGGCTGTAGGCTACTCCACGAGCAGCTTACCAGTTGGCTGTAGGCTACTCCACTAGCAGCTTACCAGTTGGCTGTAGGCTACCCTACTAGCAGCTTACCAGTTGGTTGTAGGCTACTCCACTAGCAGCTTACCAGTTGGCTTTAAGCTACTCTACTAGCAGCTTACCAGTTGGCTTTAGGCTACTCTACTAGCAGCTTGCCAGTTGGCTGTAGGCCACTCTACTAGCAGCTTGCCAGTTGGCTGTAGGCTACACCACTAGCAGCTTACCAGTTGGCTGTAGGCTACTCCACTATAAGCTTACCAGTTGGTTGTAGGCTACTTCACTAGCAGCTTACCAGTTGGCTGTAGGCTACTCTACTAGCAGCTTGCCAGTTGGCTGTAGGCTACTCCACTAGCAGCTTGCCAGTTGGCTGTAGGCCACTCTACTAGCAGCTTGCCAGTTGGCTGTAGGCTACTCCACTAGCAGCTTGCCAGTTGGCTGTAGGCCACTCTACTAGCAGCTTGCCAGTTGGCTGTAGGCTACTCTACTAGCAGCTTGCCAGTTGGCTGTAGGCTACTCTACTAGCAGCTTGCCAGTTGGCTGTAGGCTACTCTACTAGCAGCCTGCCAGTTGGCTGTCGGCTACTCTACTAGCAGCTTGCCAGTTGGCAGTAGGCTACACCACTAGCAGCTTGCCAGTTGGCTTAAGCTACTCTACTAGCAGCTTGCCAGTTTGCTGTAAGCTACTCTACTAGCAGCTTGCCAGTTGGCTGTAGGCTACTCTACTAGCAGCTTGCCAGTTGGCTGTAGGCTACTCCACTAGCATCTTACTAGTTGGCTGTAAACTACTCCACTAGCAGCTTACCAGTTGGCTTTAGGCTACTCCACTAGCAGCTTACCAGTTGGCTGTAGGCTACTCTACTAGCAGCTTACTAGTTGGCTGTAAGCTACTCCACTAGCAGCTTACCAGTTGGCTTTAGGCTACTCCACTAGCAGCTTACCAGTTGGCTGTAGGCTACTCCACTAGCAGCTTACCAGTTGGCTGTAGGCTACTCTACTAGCAGCGCCACTCTACTAGCAGCTTGCCAGTTGGCTGTAGGCTACTCCACTAGCAGCTTACCAGTTGGCTGTAAGCTACTCCACTAGCAGCTTACCAGTTGGCTGTAGGATACTCCACTAGCAGCTTACCAGTTGGCTGTAGGCTACTCCACTAGCAGCTTGCCAGTTGGCTGTAGGCTACTCTACTAGCAGCTTGCCAGTTGGCTTCAGGCTACTCTACTAGCAGCTTGCCAGTTGGCTTAAGCTACTCTACTAGCAGCTTGCCAGTTGGCTGTAGGCTACTCCACTAGCAGCTTACCAGTTGGCTGTAGGCTACTCCACTAGCAGCTTACCAGTTGGCTGTAGGCTACTCTACTAGCAGCTTGCCAGTTGGCTGTAGGCTACTCTACTAGCAGCCTGCCAGTTGGCTGTCGGCTACTCTACTAGCAGCTTGCCAGTTGGCTGTAGGCTACACCACTAGCAGCTTGCCAGTTGGCTTAAGCTACTCTACTAGCAGCTTGCCAGTTTGCTTAAGCTACTCTACTAGCAGCTTGCCAGTTGGCTGTAGGCTACTCTACTAGCAGCTTGCCAGTTGGCTGTAGGCTACTCCACTAGCATCTTACTAGTTTGCTGTAAACTACTCCACTAGCAGCTTACCAGTTGGCTTTAGGCTACTCCACTAGCAGCTTACCAGTTGGCTGTAGGCTACTCTACTAGCAGCTTACTAGTTGGCTGTAAGCTACTCCACTAGCAGCTTACCAGTTGGCTTTAGGCTACTCCACTAGCAGCTTACCAGTTGGCTGTAGGCTACTCCACTAGCAGCTTACCAGTTGGCTGTAGGCTACTCTACTAGCAGCGCCACTCTACTAGCAGCTTGCCAGTTGGCTGTAGGCTACTCTACTAGCAGCTTACCAGTTGGCTGTAAGCTACTCCACTAGCAGCTTACCAGTTGGCTGTAGGATACTCCACTAGCAGCTTACCAGTTGGCTGTAGGCTACTCCACTAGCAGCTTGCCAGTTGGCTGTAGGCTACTCTACTAGCAGCTTGCCAGTTGGCTTCAGGCTACTCTACTAGCAGCTTGCCAGTTGGCTTAAGCTACTCTACTAGCAGCTTGCCAGTTGGCTGTAGGCTACTCCACTAGCAGCTTACCAGTTGGCTGTAGGCTACTCCACTAGCAGCTTACCAGTTGGCTGTAGGCTACTCTACTAGCAGCTTCCCAGTTGGCTGTAGGCTACTCTACTAGCAGCTTGCCAGTTGGCTTAAGCTACTCTACTAGCAGCTTGCCAGTTGGCTGTAGGCTACTCCACTAGCAGCTTACTAGTTGGCTGTAAACAACTCCACTAGCAGCTTACCAGTTGGCTTTAGGCTACTCCACTAGCAGCTTACCAGTTGGCTGTAGGCTACTCTACTAGCAGCTTACCAGTTGGCTGTAAGCTACTCCACTAGCAGCTTGCCAGTTGGCTGTAGGCTACTCTACTAGCAGCTTGCCAGTTGGCTTAAGCTACTCTACTAGCAGCTTGCCAGTTGGCTGTAGGCTACTCCAGCAGCTTACCAGTTGGCTGTAGGCTACTCTACTAGCAGTTTACAGGGTGGCTGTAGGCTACTCCACTAGCAGCTTGCCAGTTGGCTGTAGGCAACTCTACTAGCAGCTTGCCAGTTGGCTGTAGGCTACTCCAGTAGCAGCTTACTAGTTAGCTGTAAACTACTCCACTAGCAGCTTACCAGTTGGCTTTAGGCTACTCCACTAGCAGCTTGCCAGTTGGCTGTAGGCCACTCTACTAGCAGCTTGCCAGTTGGCTTTAGGCTACTCCACTAGCAGCTTACCAGTTGGCTGTAGGCTACTCCACTAGCAGCTTACCAGTTGGCTGTAGGCTACTCCACTAGCAGCTTGCCAGTTGGCTGTAGGCTACTCTACTAGCAGCTTGCCAGTTGGCTTAAGCTACTCTACTAGCAGCTTGCCAGTTGGCTGTAGGCTACTCCAGCAGCCTACCAGTTGGCTGTAGGCTACTTTACTAGCAGTTTACAGGGTGGCTGTAGGCTACTCCACTAGCAGCTTGCCAGTTGGCTGTAGGCTACTCTACTAGCAGCTTGCCAGTTGGCTGTAGGCTACTCCAGTAGCAGCTTACTAGTTAGCTATAAACTACTCCACTAGCAGCTTACCAGTTGGCTGTAGGCTACCCTACTAGCAGCTTACCAGTTGGCTGTAGGCTACTCCACTAGCAGCTTACCAGTTGGCTGTAGGCTACTCCACTAGCAGCTTACCAGTTGGCTGTAGTCTACTCCACTAGCATCTTGCCAGTTGGCTGTAGGCTACTCCACTAGCAGCTTACCAGGTAGGCTATTCCACTAGCAGATTACCAGTTGGCTGTAAACTACTCTACTAGCAGCTTACCAGTTGGCTGTAGGCTACTCCACTAGCAGCTTGCCAGTTGACTGTAGGCTACTCCACTAGCAGCTTGCCAGTTGGCTGTAGGCTACACCTCTAGCAGCTTACCAGTTGGCTGTAGGCTACTCAACTAGCAGCTTACCAGTTGGCTGTAGGCTACTCCACGAGCAGCTTACCAGTTGGCTGTAGGCTACTCCACTAGCAGCTTGCCAGTTGGCTGTAGGCCACTCTACTAACAGCTTGCCAGTTGGCTGTAGGCTACTCTACTAGCAGCTTCCCAGTTGGCTGTAGGCTACTCTACTAGCAGCTTGCCAGTTGGCTTAAGCTACTCTACTAGCAGCTTGCCAGTTGGCTGTAGGCTACTCCACTAGCAGCTTACTAGTTGGCTGTAGGCTACTCTACTAGCAGTTTACAGGGTGGCTGTAGGCTACTCTACTAGCAGCTTGCCAGTTGGCTTTAGGCTACTCCACTAGCAGCTTACCAGTTGGCTGTAGGCTACTCCACTAGCAGCTTACCAGTTGGCTGTAGGCTACTCCACTAGCAGCTTGCCAGTTGGCTGTAGGCTACTCTACTAGCAGCTTGCCAGTTGGCTTAAGCTACTCTACTAGCAGCTTGCCAGTTGGCTGTAGGCTACTCCAGCAGCCTACCAGTTGGCTGTAGGCTACTTTACTAGCAGTTTACAGGGTGGCTGTAGGCTACTCCACTAGCAGCTTGCCAGTTGGCTGTAGGCTACTCTACTAGCAGCTTGCCAGTTGGCTGTAGGCTACTCCACTAGCAGCTTACTAGTTAGCTATAAACTACTCCACTAGCAGCTTACCAGTTGGCTGTAGGCTACCCTACTAGCAGCTTACCAGTTGGCTGTAGGCTACTCCACTAGCAGCTTACCAGTTGGCTGTAGGCTACTCCACTAGCAGCTTACCAGTTGGCTGTAGGCTACTCCACTAGCATCTTGCCAGTTGGCTGTAGGCTACTCCACTAGCAGCTTACCAGGTAGGCTATTCCACTAGCAGATTACCAGTTGGCTGTAAACTACTCTACTAGCAGCTTACCAGTTGGCTGTAGGCTACTCCACTAGCAGCTTGCCAGTTGACTGTAGGCTACTCCACTAGCAGCTTGCCAGTTGGCTGTAGGCTACACCTCTAGCAGCTTACCAGTTGGCTGTAGGCTACTCAACTAGCAGCTTACCAGTTGGCTGTAGGCTACTCCACGAGCAGCTTACCAGTTGGCTGTAGGCTACTCCACTAGCAGCTTGCCAGTTGGCTGTAGGCCACTCTACTAACAGCTTGCCAGTTGGCTGTAGGCTACTCTACTAGCAGCTTCCCAGTTGGCTGTAGGCTACTCTACTAGCAGCTTGCCAGTTGGCTTAAGCTACTCTACTAGCAGCTTGCCAGTTGGCTGTAGGCTACTCCACTAGCAGCTTACTAGTTGGCTGTAGGCTACTCTACTAGCAGTTTACAGGGTGGCTGTAGGCTACTCTACTAGCAGCTTGCCAGTTGGCTGTAGGCTACTCCAGTAGCAGCTTACTAGTTAGCTGTAAACTACTCCACTAGCAGCTTACCAGTTGGCTTTAGGCTACTCCACTAGCAGCTTGCCAGTTGGCTGTAGGCCACTCTACTAGCAGCTTGCCAGTTGGCTTTAGGCTACTCCACTAGCAGCTTACCAGTTGGCTGTAGGCTACTCCACTAGCAGCTTACCAGTTGGCTGTAGGCTACTCCACTAGCAGCTTGCCAGTTGGCTGTAGGCTACTCTACTAGCAGCTTGCCAGTTGGCTTAGGCTACTCTACTAGCAGCTTGCCAGTTGGCTGTAGGCTACTCCAGCAGCCTACCAGTTGGCTGTAGGCTACTCTACTAGCAGTTTACAGGGTGGCTGTAGGCTACTCCACTAGCAGCTTGCCAGTTGGCTGTAGGCTACTCTACTAGCAGCTTGCCAGTTGGCTGTAGGCTACTCCACTAGCAGCTTACCAGTTGGCTGTAAACTACTCCACTAGCAGCTTACCAGTTGGCTGTAGGCTACTCTACTAGCAGCTTGCCAGTTGGCTGTAGGCTACTCCACTAGCAGCTTACCAGTTGGCTGTAGGCTACTCCACTAGCAGCTTACCAGTTGGCTGTAGGCTACTCCACTAGCAGCTTACCAGTTGGCTGTAGGCTACTCCACTAGCAGCTTACCAGGTAGGCTACTCCACTAGCAGCTTACCAGTTGGCTGTAAACTACTCTACTAGCAGCTTACCAGTTGGCTGTAGGCTACTCCACTAGCAGCTTGCCAGTTGACTGTAGGCTACTCCACTAGCAGCTTGCCAGTTGGCTGTAGGCTACACCACTAGCAGCTTACCAGTTGGCTGTAGGCTACTCCACTAGCAGCTTACCAGTTGGCTGTAGGCTACTCCACTAGCAGCTTACCAGTTGGCTGTAGGCTACTCCACTAGCAGCTTACCAGTTGGCTGTAGGCTACCCTACTAGCAGCTTACCAGTTGGCTGTAGGCTACTCCACTAGCAGCTTACCAGTTGGCTTTAAGCTACTCTACTAGCAGCTTACCAGTTGGCTTTAGGCTACTCTACTAGCAGCTTGCCAGTTGGCTGTAGGCCACTCTACTAGCAGCTTGCCAGTTGGCTGTAGGCTACACCACTAGCAGCTTACCAGTTGGCTGTAGGCTACTCCACTATAAGCTTACCAGTTGGTTGTAGGCTACTTCACTAGCAGCTTACCAGTTGGCTGTAGGCTACTCTACTAGCAGCTTGCCAGTTGGCTGTAGGCTACTCCACTAGCAGCTTGCCAGTTGGCTGTAGGCCACTCTACTAGCAGCTTGCCAGTTGGCTGTAGGCTACTCCACTAGCAGCTTGCCAGTTGGCTGTAGGCCACTCTACTAGCAGCTTGCCAGTTGGCTGTAGGCTACTCTACTAGCAGCTTGCCAGTTGGCTGTAGGCTACTCCAGTAGCAGCTTACTAGTTAGCTGTAAACTACTCCACTAGCAGCTTACCAGTTGGCTTTAGGCTACTCCACTAGCAGCTTGCCAGTTGGCTGTAGGCCACTCTACTAGCAGCTTGCCAGTTGGCTTTAGGCTACTCCACTAGCAGCTTACCAGTTGGCTGTAGGCTACTCCACTAGCAGCTTACCAGTTGGCTGTAGGCTACTCCACTAGCAGCTTGCCAGTTGGCTGTAGGCTACTCTACTAGCAGCTTGCCAGTTGGC
This sequence comes from Coregonus clupeaformis, assembly GCF_020615455.1. Classification (NCBI taxonomy): domain Eukaryota; kingdom Metazoa; phylum Chordata; class Actinopteri; order Salmoniformes; family Salmonidae; genus Coregonus; species Coregonus clupeaformis. Next base: position 75,115 of record NW_025534166.1, on the reverse strand, counting down.
TTAAGCTACTCTACTAGCAGCTTGCCAGTTGGCTGTAGGCTACTCCAGCAGCCTACCAGTTGGCTGTAGGCTACTCTACTAGCAGCTTACAGGGTGGCTGTAGGCTACTCCACTAGCAGCTTGCCAGTTGGCTGTAGGCTACTCTACTAGCAGCTTGCCAGTTGGCTGTAGGCTACTCCAGTAGCAGCTTACTAGTTAGCTATAAACTACTCCACTAGCAGCTTACCAGTTGGCTGTAGGCTACCCTACTAGCAGCTTACCAGTTGGCTGTAGGCTACTCCACTAGCAGCTTACCAGTTGGCTGTAGGCTACTCCACTAGCAGCTTACCAGTTGGCTGTAGGCTACTCCACTAGCATCTTGCCAGTTGGCTGTAGGCTACTCCACTAGCAGCTTACCAGGTAGAATACTCCACTAGCAGATTACCAGTTGGCTGTAAACTACTCTACTAGCAGCTTACCAGTTGGGTGTAGGCTACTCCACTAGCAGCTTGCCAGTTGACTGTAGGCTACTCCACTAGCAGCTTGCCAGTTGGCTGTAGGCTACACCTCTAGCAGCTTACCAGTTGGCTGTAGGCTACTCCACTAGCAGCTTACCAGTTGGCTGTAGGCTACTCCACGAGCAGCTTACCAGTTGGCTGTAGGCTACTCCACTAGCAGCTTACCAGTTGGCTGTAGGCTACCCTACTAGCAGCTTACCAGTTGGTTGTAGGCTACTCCACTAGCAGCTTACCAGTTGGCTTTAAGCTACTCTACTAGCAGCTTACCAGTTGGCTTTAGGCTACTCTACTAGCAGCTTGCCAGTTGGCTGTAGGCCACTCTACTAGCAGCTTGCCAGTTGGCTGTAGGCTACACCACTAGCAGCTTACCAGTTGGCTGTAGGCTACTCCACTATAAGCTTACCAGTTGGTTGTAGGCTACTTCACTAGCAGCTTACCAGTTGGCTGTAGGCTACTCTACTAGCAGCTTGCCAGTTGGCTGTAGGCTACTCCACTAGCAGCTTGCCAGTTGGCTGTAGGCCACTCTACTAGCAGCTTGCCAGTTGGCTGTAGGCTACTCCACTAGCAGCTTGCCAGTTGGCTGTAGGCCACTCTACTAGCAGCTTGCCAGTTGGCTGTAGGCTACTCTACTAGCAGCTTGCCAGTTGGCTGTAGGCTACTCTACTAGCAGCTTGCCAGTTGGCTGTAGGCTACTCTACTAGCAGCCTGCCAGTTGGCTGTCGGCTACTCTACTAGCAGCTTGCCAGTTGGCTGTAGGCTACACCAATAGCAGCTTGCCAGTTGGCTTAAGCTACTCTACTAGCAGCTTGCCAGTTTGCTTAAGCTACTCTACTAGCAGCTTGCCAGTTGGCTGTAGGCTACTCTACTAGCAGCTTGCCAGTTGGCTGTAGGCTACTCCACTAGCATCTTACTAGTTGGCTGTAAACTACTCCACTAGCAGCTTACCAGTTGGCTTTAGGCTACTCCACTAGCAGCTTACCAGTTGGCTGTAGGCTACTCTACTAGCAGCTTACTAGTTGGCTGTAAGCTACTCCACTAGCAGCTTACCAGTTGGCTTTAGGCTACTCCACTAGCAGCTTACCAGTTGGCTGTAGGCTACTCCACTAGCAGCTTACCAGTTGGCTGTAGGCTACTCTACTAGCAGCGCCACTCTACTAGCAGCTTGCCAGTTGGCTGTAGGCTACTCCACTAGCAGCTTACCAGTTGGCTGTAAGCTACTCCACTAGCAGCTTACCAGTTGGCTGTAGGCTACTCCACTAGCAGCTTGCCAGTTGGCTGTAGGCTACTCTACTAGCAGCTTGCCAGTTGGCTGTAGGCTACTCTACTAGCAGCTTGCCAGTTGGCTTAAGCTACTCTACTAGCAGCTTGCCAGTTGGCTTAAGCTACTCTACTAGCAGCTTGCCAGTTGGCTTTATGCTACTCCACTAGCAGCGTACCAGTTGGCTGTAGGCTACTCCACTAGCAGCTTACCAGTTGGCTGTAGGCTACTCCACTAGCAGCTTGCCAGTTGGCTGTAGGCCACTCTACTAGCAGCTTGCCAGTTGGCTGTAGGCTACTCTACTAGCAGCTTGCCAGTTGGCTGTAGGCTACTCTACTAGCAGCTTGCCAGTTGGCTTAAGCTACTCTACTAGCAGCTTGCCAGTTGGCTGTAGGCTACTCCACAACAGCTTACTAGTTGGCTGTAAACAACTCCACTAGCAGCTTACCAGTTGGCTTTAGGCTACTCCACTAGCAGCTTACCAGTTGGCTGTAGGCTACTCTACTAGCAGCTTACCAGTTGGCTGTAAGCTACTCCACTAGCAGCTTGCCAGTTGGCTGTAGGCTACTCTACTAGCAGCTTGCCAGTTGGCTTAAGCTACTCTACTAGCAGCTTGCCAGTTGGCTGTAGGCTACTCCAGCAGCTTACCAGTTGGCTGTAGGCTACTCTACTAGCAGTTTACAGGGTGGCTGTAGGCTACTCCACTAGCAGCTTGCCAGTTGGCTGTAGGCTACTCTACTAGCAGCTTGCCAGTTGGCTGTAGGCTACTCCAGTAGCAGCTTACTAGTTAGCTGTAAACTACTCCACTAGCAGCTTACCAGTTGGCTTTAGGCTACTCCACTAGCAGCTTGCCAGTTGGCTGTAGGCCACTCTACTAGCAGCTTGCCAGTTGGCTTTAGGCTACTCCACTAGCAGCTTACCAGTTGGCTGTAGGCTACTCCACTAGCAGCTTACCAGTTGGCTGTAGGCTACTCCACTAGCAGCTTGCCAGTTGGCTGTAGGCTACTCTACTAGCAGCTTGCCAGTTGGCTTAAGCTACTCTACTAGCAGCTTGCCAGTTGGCTGTAGGCTACTTCAGCATCTTACCAGTTGGCTGTAGGCTACTCTACTAGCAGTTTACAGGGTGGCTGTAGGCTACTCCACTAGCAGCTTGCCAGTTGGCTGTAGGCTACTCTACTAGCAGCTTGCCAGTTGGCTGTAGGCTACTCCAGTAGCAGCTTACTAGTTAGCTATAAACTACTCCACTAGCAGCTTACCAGTTGGCTGTAGGCTACCCTACTAGCAGCTTACCAGTTGGTGTAGGCTACTCCACTAGCAGCTTACCAGGTAGGCTACTCCACTAGCAGATTACCAGTTGGCTGTAAACTACTCTACTAGCAGCTTACCAGTTGGCTGTAGGCTACTCCACTAGCAGCTTGCCAGTTGACTGTAGGTTACTCCACTAGCAGCTTGCATGTTGGCTGTAGGCTACACCTCTAGCAGCTTACCAGTTGGCTGTAGGCTACTCCACTAGCAGCTTACCAGTTGGCTGTAGGCTACTCCACGAGCAGCTTACCAGTTGGCTGTAGGCTACTCCACTAGCAGCTTACCAGTTGGCTGTAGGCTACCCTACTAGCAGCTTACCAGTTGGTTGTAGGCTACTCCACTAGCAGCTTACCAGTTGGCTTTAGGCTACTCTACTAGCAGCTTACCAGTTGGCTTTAGGCTACTCTACTAGCAGCTTGCCAGTTGGCTGTAGGCCACTCTACTAGCAGCTTGCCAGTTGGCTGTAGGCTACACCACTAGCAGCTTACCAGTTGGCTGTAGGCTACTCCACTATAAGCTTACCAGTTGGTTGTAGGCTACTTCACTAGCAGCTTACCAGTTGGCTGTAGGCTACTCTACTAGCAGCTTGCCAGTTGGCTGTAGGCTACTCCACTAGCAGCTTGCCAGTTGGCTGTAGGCCACTCTACTAGCAGCTTGCCAGTTGGCTGTAGGCTACTCCACTAGCAGCTTGCCAGTTGGGCTGTAGGCCACTCTACTAGCAGCTTGCCAGTTGGCTGTAGGCTACTCTACTAGCAGCCTGCCAGTTGGCTGTCGGCTACTCTACTAGCAGCTTGCCAGTTGGCTGTAGGCTACACCACTAGCAGCTTGCCAGTTGGCTTAAGCTACTCTACTAGCAGCTTGCCAGTTTGCTTAAGCTACTCTACTAGCAGCTTGCCAGTTGGCTGTAGGCTACTCTACTAGCAGCTTGCCAGTTGGCTGTAGGCTACTCCACTAGCATCTTACTAGTTGGCTGTAAACTACTCCACTAGCAGCTTACCAGTTGGCTTTAGGCTACTCCACTAGCAGCTTACCAGTTGGCTGTAGGCTACTCTACTAGCAGCTTACTAGTTGGCTGTAAGCTACTCCACTAGCAGCTTACCAGTTGGCTTTAGGCTACTCCACTAGCAGCTTACCAGTTGGCTGTAGGCTACTCCACTAGCAGCTTACCAGTTGGCTGTAGGCTACTCTACTAGCAGCGCCACTCTACTAGCAGCTTGCCAGTTGGCTGTAGGCTACTCCACTAGCAGCTTACCAGTTGGCTGTAAGCTACTCCACTAGCAGCTTACCAGTTGGCTGTAGGATACTCCACTAGCAGCTTACCAGTTGGCTGTAGGCTACTCCACTAGCAGCTTGCCAGTTGGCTGTAGGCTACTCTACTAGCAGCTTGCCAGTTGGCTTCAGGCTACTCTACTAGCAGCTTGCCAGTTGGCTTAAGCTACTCTACTAGCAGCTTGCCAGTTGGCTGTAGGCTACTCCACTAGCAGCTTACCAGTTGGCTGTAGGCTACTCCACTAGCAGCTTGCCAGTTGGCTGTAGGCTACTCTACTAGCAGCTTGCCAGTTGGCTTCAGGCTACCCTACTAGCAGCTTGCCAGTTGGCTTAAGCTACTCTACTAGCAGCTTGCCAGTTGGCTGTAGGCTACTCCACTAGCAGCTTACCAGTTGGCTGTAGGCTACTCCACTAGCAGCTTACCAGTTGGCTGTAGGCTACTCCACTAGCAGCTTGCCAGTTCGCTGTAGGCCACTCTACTAACAGCTTGCCAGTTGGCTGTAGGCTACTCTACTAGCAGCTTCCCAGTTGGCTGTAGGCTACTCTACTAGCAGCTTGCCAGTTGGCTTAAGCTACTCTACTAGCAGGTTGCCAGTTGGCTGTAGGCTACTCCACAACAGCTTACTAGTTGGCTGTAAACAACTCCACTAGCAGCTTACCAGTTGGCTTTAGGCTACTCCACTAGCAGCTTACCAGTTGGCTGTAGGCTACTCTACTAGCAGCTTACCAGTTGGCTGTAAGCTACTCCACTAGCAGCTTGCCAGTTGGCTGTAGGCTACTCTACTAGCAGCTTGCCAGTTGGCTTAAGCTACTCTACTAGCAGCTTGCCAGTTGGCTGTAGGCTACTCCAGCAGCTTACCAGTTGGCTGTAGGCTACTCTACTAGCAGTTTACAGGGTGGCTGTAGGCTACTCCACTAGCAGCTTGCCAGTTGGCTGTAGGCTACTCTACTAGCAGCTTGCCAGTTGGCTGTAGGCTACTCCAGTAGCAGCTTACTAGTTAGCTGTAAACTACTCCACTAGCAGCTTACCAGTTGGCTTTAGGCTACTCCACTAGCAGCTTGCCAGTTGGCTGTAGGCCACTCTACTAGCAGCTTGCCAGTTGGCTTTAGGCTACTCCACTAGCAGCTTACCAGTTGGCTGTAGGCTACTCCACTAGCAGCTTACCAGTTGGCTGTAGGCTACTCCACTAGCAGCTTGCCAGTTGGCTGTAGGCTACTCTACTAGCAGCTTGCCAGTTGGCTTAAGCTACTCTACTAGCAGCTTGCCAGTTGGCTGTAGGCTACTTCAGCAGCCTACCAGTTGGCTGTAGGCTACTCTACTAGCAGTTTACAGGGTGGCTGTAGGCTACTCCACTAGCAGCTTGCCAGTTGGCTGTAGGCTACTCTACTAGCAGCTTGCCAGTTGGCTGTAGGCTACTCCAGTAGCAGCTTACTAGTTAGCTATAAACTACTCCACTAGCAGCTTACCAGTTGGCTGTAGGCTACCCTACTAGCAGCTTACCAGTTGGTGTAGGCTACTCCACTAGCAGCTTACCAGTTGGCTGTAGGCTACTCCACTAGCAGCTTACCAGTTGGCTGTAGGCTACTCCACTAGCATCTTGCCAGTTGGCTGTAGGCTACTCCACTAGCAGCTTACCAGGTAGGCTACTCCACTAGCAGATTACCAGTTGGCTGTAAACTACTCTACTAGCAGCTTACCAGTTGGCTGTAGGCTACTCCACTAGCAGCTTGCCAGTTGACTGTAGGTTACCCACTAGCAGCTTGCATGTTGGCTGTAGGCTACACCTCTAGCAGCTTACCAGTTGGCTGTAGGCTACTCCACTAGCAGCTTACCAGTTGGCTGTAGGCTACTCCACGAGCAGCTTACCAGTTGGCTGTAGGCTACTCCACTAGCAGCTTACCAGTTGGCTGTAGGCTACCCTACTAGCAGCTTACCAGTTGGTTGTAGGCTACTCCACTAGCAGCTTACCAGTTGGCTTTAAGCTACTCTACTAGCAGCTTACCAGTTGGCTTTAGGCTACTCTACTAGCAGCTTGCCAGTTGGCTGTAGGCCACTCTACTAGCAGCTTGCCAGTTGGCTGTAGGCTACACCACTAGCAGCTTACCAGTTGGCTGTAGGCTACTCCACTATAAGCTTACCAGTTGGTTGTAGGCTACTTCACTAGCAGCTTACCAGTTGGCTGTAGGCTACTCTACTAGCAGCTTGCCAGTTGGCTGTAGGCTACTCCACTAGCAGCTTGCCAGTTGGCTGTAGGCCACTCTACTAGCAGCTTGCCAGTTGGCTGTAGGCTACTCCACTAGCAGCTTGCCAGTTGGGCTGTAGGCCACTCTACTAGCAGCTTGCCAGTTGGCTGTAGGCTACTCTACTAGCAGCCTGCCAGTTGGCTGTCGGCTACTCTACTAGCAGCTTGCCAGTTGGCTGTAGGCTACACCACTAGCAGCTTGCCAGTTGGCTTAAGCTACTCTACTAGCAGCTTGCCAGTTTGCTTAAGCTACTCTACTAGCAGCTTGCCAGTTGGCTGTAGGCTACTCTACTAGCAGCTTGCCAGTTGGCTGTAGGCTACTCCACTAGCATCTTACTAGTTGGCTGTAAACTACTCCACTAGCAGCTTACCAGTTGGCTTTAGGCTACTCCACTAGCAGCTTACCAGTTGGCTGTAGGCTACTCTACTAGCAGCTTACTAGTTGGCTGTAAGCTACTCCACTAGCAGCTTACCAGTTGGCTTTAGGCTACTCCACTAGCAGCTTACCAGTTGGCTGTAGGCTACTCCACTAGCAGCTTACCAGTTGGCTGTAGGCTACTCTACTAGCAGCGCCACTCTACTAGCAGCTTGCCAGTTGGCTGTAGGCTACTCCACTAGCAGCTTACCAGTTGGCTGTAAGCTACTCCACTAGCAGCTTACCAGTTGGCTGTAGGATACTCCACTAGCAGCTTACCAGTTGGCTGTAGGCTACTCCACTAGCAGCTTGCCAGTTGGCTGTAGGCTACTCTACTAGCAGCTTGCCAGTTGGCTTCAGGCTACTCTACTAGCAGCTTGCCAGTTGGCTTAAGCTACTCTACTAGCAGCTTGCCAGTTGGCTGTAGGCTACTCCACTAGCAGCTTACCAGTTGGCTGTAGGCTACTCCACTAACAGCTTACCAGTTGGCTGTAGGCTACTCCACTAGCAGCTTGCCAGTTGGCTGTAGGCCACTCTACTAACAGCTTGCCAGTTGGCTGTAGGCTACTCTACTAGCAGCTTCCCAGTTGGCTGTAGGCTACTCTACTAGCAGCTTGCCAGTTGGCTTAAGCTACTCTACTAGCAGCTTGCCAGTTGGCTGTAGGCTACTCCACTAGCAGCTTACTAGTTGGCTGTAAACAACTCCACTAGCAGCTTACCAGTTGGCTTTAGGCTACTCCACTAGCAGCTTACCAGTTGGCTGTAGGCTACTCTACTAGCAGCTTACCAGTTGGCTGTAAGCTACTCCACTAGCAGCTTGCCAGTTGGCTGTAGGCTACTCTACTAGCAGCTTGCCAGTTGGCTTAAGCTACTCTACTAGCAGCTTGCCAGTTGGCTGTAGGCTACTCCAGCAGCTTACCAGTTGGCTGTAGGCTACTCTACTAGCAGTTTACAGGGTGGCTGTAGGCTACTCCACTAGCAGCTTGCCAGTTGGCTGTAGGCTACTCTACTAGCAGCTTGCCAGTTGGCTGTAGGCTACTCCAGTAGCAGCTTACTAGTTAGCTGTAAACTACTCCACTAGCAGCTTACCAGTTGGCTTTAGGCTACTCCACTAGCAGCTTGCCAGTTGGCTGTAGGCCACTCTACTAGCAGCTTGCCAGTTGGCTTTAGGCTACTCCACTAGCAGCTTACCAGTTGGCTGTAGGCTACTCCACTAGCAGCTTACCAGTTGGCTGTAGGCTACTCCACTAGCAGCTTGCCAGTTGGCTGTAGGCTACTCTACTAGCAGCTTGCCAGTTGGCTTAAGCTACTCTACTAGCAGCTTGCCAGTTGGCTGTAGGCTACTCCAGCAGCCTACCAGTTGGCTGTAGGCTACTCTACTAGCAGTTTACAGGGTGGCTGTAGGCTACTCCACTAGCAGCTTGCCAGTTGGCTGTAGGCTACTCTACTAGCAGCTTGCCAGTTGGCTGTAGGCTACTACAGTAGCAGCTTGCCAGTTGGCTGTAGGCTACTCTACTAGCAGCTTGCCAGTTGGCTGTAGGCTACTCCAGTAGCAGCTTACTAGTTGGCTGTAAGCTACTCCACTAGCAGCTTACCAGTTGGCTTTAGGCTACTCCACTAGCAGCTTACCAGTTGGCTGTAGGCTACTCTACTAGCAGCTTACTAGTTGGCTGTAAGCTACTCCACTAGCAGCTTACAAGTTGGCTTTAGGCTACTCCACTAGCAGCTTACCAGTTGGCTGTAGGCTACTCCACTAGCAGCTTACCAGTTGGCTGTAGGCTACTCTACTAGCAGCGCCACTCTACTAGCAGCTTGCCAGTTGGCTGTAGGCTACTCCACTAGCAGCTTACCAGTTGGCTGTAAGCTACTCCACTAGCAGCTTACCAGTTGGCTGTAGGATACTCCACTAGCAGCTTACCAGTTGGCTGTAGGCTACTCCACTAGCAGCTTGCCAGTTGGCTGTAGGCTACTCTACTAGCAGCTTGCCAGTTGGCTTCAGGCTACTCTACTAGCAGCTTGCCCGTTGGCTTAAGCTACTCTACTAGCAGCTTGCCAGTTGGCTGTAGGCTACTCCACTAGCAGCTTACCAGTTGGCTGTAGGCTACTCCACTAGCAGCTTACCAGTTGGCTGTAGGCTACTCCACTAGCAGCTTGCCAGTTGGCTGTAGGCCACTCTACTAACAGCTTGCCAGTTGGCTGTAGGCTACTCTACTAGCAGCTTCCCAGTTGGCTGTAGGCTACTCTACTAGCAGCTTGCCAGTTGGCTTAAGCTACTCTACTAGCAGCTTGCCAGTTGGCTGTAGGCTACTCCACTAGCAGCTTACTAGTTGGCTGTAAACAACTCCACTAGCAGCTTACCAGTTGGCTTTAGGCTACTCCACTAGCAGCTTACCAGTTGGCTGTAGGCTACTCTACTAGCAGCTTACCAGTTGGCTGTAGGCTACTCTACTATCAGCGCCACTCTACTAGCAGCTTGCCAGTTGGCTGTAGGCTACTCCACTAGCAGCTTACCAGTTGGCTGTAAGCTACTCCACTAGCAGCTTACCAGTTGGCTGTAGGATACTCCACTAGCAGCTTACCAGTTGGCTGTAGGCTACTCCACTAGCAGCTTGCCAGTTGGCTGTAGGCTACTCTACTAGCAGCTTGCCAGTTGGCTTCAGGCTACTCTACTAGCAGCTTGCCAGTTGGCTTAAGCTACTCTACTAGCAGCTTGCCAGTTGGCTGTAGGCTACTCCACTAGCAGCTTACTAGTTGGCTGTAAACAACTCCACTAGCAGCTTACCAGTTGGCTTTAGGCTACTCCACTAGCAGCTTACCAGTTGGCTGTAGGCTACTCTACTAGCAGCTTACCAGTTGGCTGTAAGCTACTCCACTAGCAGCTTACCAGTTGGCTGTAGGCTACTCCACTAGCAGCTTACCAGTTGGCTGTAGGCTACTCCACTAGCAGCTTGCCAGTTGGCTGTAGGCTACTCTACTAGCAGCTTGCCAGTTGGCTTAAGCTACTCTACTAGCAGCTTGCCAGTTGGCTGTAGGCTACTCCAGCAGCTTACCAGTTGGCTGTAGGCTACTCTACTAGCAGTTTACAGGGTGGCTGTAGGCTACTCCACTAGCAGCTTGCCAGTTGGCTGTAGGCTACTCTACTAGCAGCTTGCCAGTTGGCTTAGGCTACTCTACTAGCAGCTTGCCAGTTGGCTGTAGGCTACTCCAGCAGCTTACCAGTTGGCTGTAGGCTACTCCACTAGCAGTTTACAGGGTGGCTGTAGGCTACTCCACTAGCAGCTTGCCAGTTGGCTGTAGGCTACTCTACTAGCAGCTTGCCAGTTGGCTGTAGGCTACTCCAGTAGAAGCTTACTAGTTAGCTGTAAACTACTCCACTAGCAGCTTACCAGTTGGCTTTAGGCTACTCCACTAGCAGCTTGCCAGTTGGCTGTAGGCCACTCTACTAGCAGCTTGCCAGTTGGCTTTAGGCTACTCCACTAGCAGCTTACCAGTTGGCTGTAGGCTACTCCACTAGCAGCTTACCAGTTGGCTGTAGGCTACTCCACTAGCAGCTTGCCAGTTGGCTGTAGGCTACTCTACTAGCAGCTTGCCAGTTGGCTTAAGCTACTCTACTAGCAGCTTGCCAGTTGGCTGTAGGCTACTCCACGCAGCCTACCAGTTGGCTGTAGGCTACTCTACTAGCAGTTTACAGGGTGGCTGTAGGCTACTCCACTAGCAGCTTGCCAGTTGGCTGTAGGCTACTCTACTAGCAGCTTGCCAGTTGGCTGTAGGCTACTACAGTAGCAGCTTGCCAGTTGGCTGTAGGCTACTCTACTAGCAGCTTGCCAGTTGGCTGTAGGCTACTCCAGTAGCAGCTTACTAGTTAGCTATAAACTACTCCACTAGCAGCTTACCAGTTGGCTGTAGGCTACCCTACTAGCAGCTTACCAGTTGGCTGTAGGCTACTCCACTAGCAGCTTGCCAGTTGGCTGTAGGCCACTCTACTAGCAGCTTGCCAGTTGGCTGTAGGCTACTCTACTAGCAGCTTGCCAGTTGGCTGTAGGCTACTCTACTAGCAGCTTGCCAGTTGGCTGTAGGCTACTCTACTAGCAGCCTGCCAGTTGGCTGTAGGCTACTCTACTAGCAGCTTGCCAGTTGGCTGTAGGCTACACCACTAGCAGCTTGCCAGTTGGCTTAAGCTACTCTACTAGCAGCTTGCCAGTTTGCTTAAGCTACTCTACTAGCAGCTTGCCAGTTGGCTTTAGGCTACTCTACTAGCAGCTTGCCAGTTGGCTGTAGGCTACTCCACTAGCATCTTACTAGCTGTCTGTAAACTACTCCACTAGCAGCTTACCAGTTGGCTTTAGGCTACTCCACTAGCAGCTTACCAGTTGGCTGTAGGCTACTCTACTAGCAGCTTACTAGTTGGCTGTAAGCTACTCCACTAGCAGCTTACCAGTTGGCTTTAGGCTACTCCACTAGCAGCTTACCAGTTGGCTGTAGGCTACTCCACTAGCAGCTTACCAGTTGGCTGTAGGCTACTCTACTTGCAGCGCCACTCTACTAGCAGCTTGCCAGTTGGCTGTAGGCTACTCCACTAGCAGCTTACCAGTTGGCTGTAAGCTACTCCACTAGCAGCTTACCAGTTGGCTGTAGGATACTCCACTAGCAGCTTACCAGTTGGCTGTAGGCTACTCCACTAGCAGCTTGCCAGTTGGCTGTAGGCTACTCTACTAGCAGCTTGCCAGTTGGCTTCAGGCTACTCTACTAGCAGCTTGCCAGTTGGCTTAAGCTACTCTACTAGCAGCTTGCCAGTTGGCTGTAGGCTACTCCACTAGCAGCTTACTAGTTGGCTGTAAACAACTCCACTAGCAGCTTACCAGTTGGCTTTAGGCTACTCCACTAGCAGCTTACCAGTTGGCTGTAGGCTACTCTACTAGCAGCTTACCAGTTGGCTGTAAGCTACTCCACTAGCAGCTTACCAGTTGGCTGTAGGCTACTCCACTAGCAGCTTACCAGTTGGCTGTAGGCTACTCCACTAGCAGCTTGCCAGTTGGCTGTAGGCTACTCTACTAGCAGCTTGCCAGTTGGCTTAAGCTACTCTACTAGCAGCTTGCCAGTTGGCTGTAGGCTACTCCAGCAGCTTACCAGTTGGCTGTAGGCTACTCTACTAGCAGTTTACAGGGTGGCTGTAGGCTACTCCACTAGCAGCTTGCCAGTTGGCTGTAGGCTACTCTACTAGCAGCTTGCCAGTTGGCTTAAGCTACTCTACTAGCAGCTTGCCAGTTGGCTGTAGGCTACTCCAGCAGCTTACCAGTTGGCTGTAGGCTACTCTACTAGCAGTTTACAGGGTGGCTGTAGGCTACTCCACTAGCAGCTTGCCAGTTGGCTGTAGGCTACTCTACTAGCAGCTTGCCAGTTGGCTGTAGGCTACTCCAGTAGCAGCTTACTAGTTAGCTGTAAACTACTCCACTAGCAGCTTACCAGTTGGCTTTAGGCTACTCCACTAGCAGCTTGCCAGTTGGCTGTAGGCCACTCTACTAGCAGCTTGCCAGTTGGCTTTAGGCTACTCCACTAGCAGCTTACCAGTTGGCTATAGGCTACTCCACTAGCAGCTTACCAGTTGGCTGTAGGCTACTCCACTAGCAGCTTGCCAGTTGGCTGTAGGCTACTCTACTAGCAGCTTGCCAGTTGGCTTAAGCTACTCTACTAGCAGCTTGCCAGTTGGCTGTAGGCTACTCCAGCAGCCTACCAGTTGGCTGTAGGCTACTCTACTAGCAGTTTACAGGGTGGCTGTAGGCTACTCCACTAGCAGCTTGCCAGTTGGCTGTAGGCTACTCTACTAGCAGCTTGCCAGTTGGCTGTAGGCTACTCCAGTAGCAGCTTGCCAGTTGGCTGTAGGCTACTCTACTAGCAGCTTGCCAGTTGGCTGTAGGCTACTCCACTAGCAGCTTACTAGTTAGCTATAAACTACTCCACTAGCAGCTTACCAGTTGGCTGTAGGCTACCCTACTAGCAGCTTACCAGTTGGCTGTAGGCTACTCCACTAGCAGCTTGCCAGTTGGCTGTAGGCCACTCTACTAGCAGCTTGCCAGTTGGCTGTAGGCTACTCTACTAGCAGCTTGCCAGTTGGCTGTAGGCTACTCTACTAGCAGCTTGCCAGTTGGCTGTAGGCTACTCTACTAGCAGCCTGCCAGTTGGCTGTCGGCTACTCTACTAGCAGCTTGCCAGTTGGCTGTAGGCTACACCACTAGCAGCTTGCCAGTTGGCTTAAGCTACTCTACTAGCAGCTTGCCAGTTTGCTTAAGCTACTCTACTAGCAGCTTGCCAGTTGGCTGTAGGCTACTCTACTAGCAGCTTGCCAGTTGGCTGTAGGCTACTCCACTAGCATCTTACTAGCTGGCTGTAAACTACTCCACTAGCAGCTTACCAGTTGGCTTTAGGCTACTCCACTAGCAGCTTACCAGTTGGCTGTAGGCTACTCTACTAGCAGCTTACTAGTTGGCTGTAAGCTACTCCACTAGCAGCTTACCAGTTGGCTTTAGGCTACTCCACTAGCAGCTTACCAGTTGGCTGTAGGCTACTCCACTAGCAGCTTACCAGTTGGCTGTAGGCTACTCTACTAGCAGCGCCACTCTACTAGCAGCTTGCCAGTTGGCTGTAGGCTACTCCACTAGCAGCTTACCAGTTGGCTGTAAGCTACTCCACTAGCAGCTTACCAGTTGGCTGTAGGATACTCCACTAGCAGCTTACCAGTTGGCTGTAGGCTACTCCACTAGCAGCTTGCCAGTTGGCTGTAGGCTACTCTACTAGCAGCTTGCCAGTTGGCTTCAGGCTACTCTACTAGCAGCTTGCCAGTTGGCTTAGGCTACTCTACTAGCAGCTTGCCAGTTGGCTGTAGGCTACTCCACTAGCAGCTTACCAGTTGGCTGTAAACAACTCCACTAGCAGCTTACCAGTTGGCTTTAGGCTACTCCACTAGCAGCTTACCAGTTGGCTGTAGGCTACTCTACTAGCAGCTTACCAGTTGGCTGTAAGCTACTCCACTAGCAGCTTACCAGTTGGCTGTAGGCTACTCCACTAGCAGCTTACCAGTTGGCTGTAGGCTACTCCACTAGCAGCTTGCCAGTTGGCTGTAGGCTACTCTACTAGCAGCTTGCCAGTTGGCTTAAGCTACTCTACTAGCAGCTTGCCAGTTGGCTGTAGGCTACTCCAGCAGCTTACCAGTTGGCTGTAGGCTACTCTACTAGCAGTTTACAGGGTGGCTGTAGGCTACTCCACTAGCAGCTTGCCAGTTGGCTGTAGGCTACTCTACTAGCAGCTTGCCAGTTGGCTGTAGGCTACTCCAGTAGCAGCTTACTAGTTAGCTGTAAACTACTCCACTAGCAGCTTACCAGTTGGCTTTAGGCTACTCCACTAGCAGCTTGCCAGTTGGCTGTAGGCCACTCTACTAGCAGCTTGCCTGTTGGCTTTAGGCTACTCCACTAGCAGCTTACCAGTTGGCTGTAGGCTATTCCACTAGCAGCTTACCAGTTGGCTGTAGGCTACTCCACTAGCAGCTTGCCAGTTGGCTGTAGGCTACTCTACTAGCAGCTTGCCAGTTGGCTGTAGGCTACTCCAGTAGCAGCTTACTAGTTAGCTATAAACTACTCCACTAGCAGCTTACCAGTTGGCTGTAGGCTACCCTACTAGCAGCTTACCAGTTGGCTGTAGGCTACTCCACTAGCAGCTTGCCAGTTGGCTGTAGGCCACTCTACTAGCAGCTTGCCAGTTGGCTGTAGGCTACTCTACTAGCAGCTTGCCAGTTGGCTGTAGGCTACTCTACTAGCAGCTTGCCAGTTGGCTGTAGGCTACTCTACTAGCAGCCTGCCAGTTGGCTGTCGGCTACTCTACTAGCAGCTTGCCAGTTGGCTGTAGGCTACACCACTAGCAGCTTGCCAGTTGGCTTAAGCTACTCTACTAGCAGCTTGCCAGTTTGCTTAAGCTACTCTACTAGCAGCTTGCCAGTTGGCTGTAGGCTACTCTACTAGCAGCTTGCCAGTTGGCTGTAGGCTACTCCACTAGCATCTTACTAGCTGGCTGTAAACTACTCCACTAGCAGCTTACCAGTTGGCTTTAGGCTACTCCACTAGCAGCTTACCAGTTGGCTGTAGGCTACTCTACTAGCAGCTTACTAGTTGGCTGTAAGCTACTCCACTAGCAGCTTACCAGTTGGCTTTAGGCTACTCCACTAGCAGCTTACCAGTTGGCTGTAGGCTACTCCACTAGCAGCTTACCAGTTGGCTGTAGGCTACTCCTAGAGCGCAATCACTAGCAGCTTGCCAGTTGGCTGTAGGCTACTCCACTAGCAGCTTACCAGTTGGCTGTAGGCTACTCCACTAGCAGCTTACCAGTTGGCTGTAGGATACTCCACTAGCAGCTTACCAGTTGGCTGTAGGCTACTCCACTTGCAGCTTGCCAGTTGGCTGTAGGCTACTCTACTAGCAGCTTGCCAGTTGGTTTCAGGCTACTCTACTAGCAGCTTGCCAGTTGGCTTAAGCTACTCTACTAGCAGCTTGCCAGTTGGCTGTAGGCTACTCCACTAGCAGCTTACTAGTTGGCTGTAAACAACTCCACTAGCAGCTTACCAGTTGGCTTTAGGCTACTCCACTAGCAGCTTACCAGTTGGCTGTAGGCTACTCTACTAGCAGCTTACCAGTTGGCTGTAAGCTACTCCACTAGCAGCTTACCAGTTGGCTGTAGGCTACTCCACTAGCAGCTTACCAGTTGGCTGTAGGCTACTCCACTAGCAGCTTGCCAGTTGGCTGTAGGCTACTCTACTAGCAGCTTGCCAGTTGGCTTAAGCTACTCTACTAGCAGCTTGCCAGTTGGCTGTAGGCTACTCCAGCAGCTTACCAGTTGGCTGTAGGCTACTCTACTAGCAGTTTACAGGGTGGCTGTAGGCTACTCCACTAGCAGCTTGCCAGTTGGCTGTAGGCTACTCTATTAGCAGCTTGCCAGTTGGCTTAAGCTACTCTACTAGCAGCTTGCCAGTTGGCTGTAGGCTACTCCAGCAGCTTACCAGTTGGCTGTAGGCTACTCTACTAGCAGTTTACAGGGTGGCTGTAGGCTACTCCACTAGCAGCTTGCCAGTTGGCTGTAGGCTACTCTACTAGCAGCTTGCCAGTTGGCTGTAGGCTACTCCAGTAGCAGCTTACTAGTTAGCTGTAAACTACTCCACTAGCAGCTTACCAGTTGGCTTTAGGCTACTCCACTAGCAGCTTGCCAGTTGGCTGTAGGCCACTCTACTAGCAGCTTGCCAGTTGGCTTTAGGCTACTCCACTAGCAGCTTACCAGTTGGCTGTAGGCTACACCACTAGCAGCTTACCAGTTGGCTGTAGGCTACTCCACTAGCAGCTTGCCAGTTGGCTGTAGGCTACTCTACTAGCAGCTTGCCAGTTGGCTTAAGCTACTCTACTAGCAGCTTGCCAGTTGGCTGTAGGCTACTCCAGCAGCCTACCAGTTGGCTGTAGGCTACTCTACTAGCAGTTTACAGGGTTGGCTGTAGGCTACTCCACTAGCAGCTTGCCAGTTGGCTGTAGGCTACTCTACTAGCAGCTTGCCAGTTGGCTGTAGGCTACTCCAGTAGCAGCTTGCCAGTTGGCTGTAGGCTACTCTACTAGCAGCTTGCCAGTTGGCTGTAGGCTACTCCAGTAGCAGCTTACTAGTTAGCTATAAACTACTCCACTAGCAGCTTACCAGTTGGCTGTAGGCTACCCTACTAGCAGCTTACCAGTTGGCTGTAGGCTACTCCACTAGCAGCTTGCCAGTTGGCTGTAGGCCACTCTACTAGCAGCTTGCCAGTTGGCTGTAGGCTACTCTACTAGCAGCTTGCCAGTTGGCTGTAGGCTACTCTACTAGCAGCTTGCCAGTTGGCTGTAGGCTACTCTACTAGCAGCCTGCCAGTTGGCTGTCGGCTACTCTACTAGCAGCTTGCCAGTTGGCTGTAGGCTACACCACTAGCAGCTTGCCAGTTGGCTTAAGCTACTCTACTAGCAGCTTGGCAGTTTGCTTAGGCTACTCTACTAGCAGCTTGCCAGTTGGCTGTAGGCTACTCCACTAGCAGCTTGCCAGTTGGCTGTAGGCTACTCCACTAGCATCTTACCAGCTGGCTGTAAACTACTCCACTAGCAGCTTACCAGTTGGCTTTAGGCTACTCCACTAGCAGCTTACCAGTTGGCTGTAGGCTACTCTACTAGCAGCTTACTAGTTGGCTGTAAGCTACTCCACTAGCAGCTTACCAGTTGGCTTTAGGCTACTCCACTAGCAGCTTACCAGTTGGCTGTAGGCTACTCCACTAGCAGCTTACCAGTTGGCTGTAGGCTACTCTACTAGCAGCGCCACTCTACTAGCAGCTTGCCAGTTGGCTGTAGGCTACTCCACTAGCAGCTTACCAGTTGGCTGTAAGCTACTCCACTAGCAGCTTACCAGTTGGCTGTAGGATACTCCACTAGCAGCTTACCAGTTGGCTGTAGGCTACTCCACTAGCAGCTTGCCAGTTGGCTGTAGGCTACTCTACTAGCAGCTTGCCAGTTGGCTTCAGGCTACTCTACTAGCAGCTTGCCAGTTGGCTTAAGCTACTCTACTAGCAGCTTGCCAGTTGGCTGTAGGCTACTCCACTAGCAGCTTACTAGTTGGCTGTAAACAACTCCACTAGCAGCTTACCAGTTGGCTTTAGGCTACTCCACTAGCAGCTTACCAGTTGGCTGTAGGCTACTCTACTAGCAGCTTACCAGTTGGCTGTAAGCTACTCCACTAGCAGCTTACCAGTTGGCTGTAGGCTACTCCACTAGCAGCTTACCAGTTGGCTGTAGGCTACTCCACTAGCAGCTTGCCAGTTGGCTGTAGGCTACTCTACTAGCAGCTTGCCAGTTGGCTTAAGCTACTCTACTAGCAGCTTGCCAGTTGGCTGTAGGCTACTCCAGCAGCTTACCAGTTGGCTGTAGGCTACTCTACTAGCAGTTTACAGGGTGGCTGTAGGCTACTCCACTAGCAGCTTGCCAGTTGGCTGTAGGCTACTCTACTAGCAGCTTGCCAGTTGGCTGTAGGCTACTCCAGTAGCAGCTTACTAGTTAGCTGTAAACTACTCCACTAGCAGCTTACCAGTTGGCTTTAGGCTACTCCACTAGCAGCTTGCCAGTTGGCTGTAGGCCACTCTACTAGCAGCTTGCCAGTTGGCTTTAGGCTACTCCACTAGCAGCTTACCAGTTGGCTGTAGGCTATTCCACTAGCAGCTTACCAGTTGGCTGTAGGCTACTCCACTAGCAGCTTGCCAGTTGGCTGTAGGCTACTCTACTAGCAGCTTGCCAGTTGGCTGTAGGCTACTCCAGCAGCTTACCAGTTGGCTGTAGGCTACTCTACTAGCAGTTTAAAGGGTGGCTGTAGGCTACTCCACTAGCAGTTTGCCAGTTGGCTGTAGGCTACTCTACTAGCAGCTTGCCAGTTGGCTGTAGGCTACTCCAGTAGCAGCTTACTAGTTAGCTGTAAACTACTCCACTAGCAGCTTACCAGTTGGCTTTAGGCTACTCCACTAGCAGCTTGCCAGTTGGCTGTAGGCCACTCTACTAGCAGCTTGCCAGTTGGCTTTAGGCTGCTCCACTAGCAGCGTACCAGTTTGCTTTAGGCTACTCCACTAGCAGCTTGCCAGTTGGCTGTAGGCTACTCCAGCAGCTTACCAGTTGGCTGTAGGCTACTCCACTAGCAGTTTACAGGGTGGCTGTAGGCTACTCCACTAGCAGCTTGCCAGTTGGCTGTAGGCTACTCTACTAGCAGCTTGCCAGTTGGCTGTAGGCTACTCCAGTAGAAGCTTACTAGTTAGCTGTAAACTACTCCACTAGCAGCTTACCAGTTGGCTTTAGGCTACTCCACTAGCAGCTTGCCAGTTGGCTGTAGGCCACTCTACTAGCAGCTTGCCAGTTGGCTTTAGGCTACTCCACTAGCAGCTTACCAGTTGGCTGTAGGCTACTCCACTAGCAGCTTACCAGTTGGCTGTAGGCTACTCCACTAGCAGCTTGCCAGTTGGCTGTAGGCTACTCTACTAGCAGCTAGCCAGTTGGCTTAAGCTACTCTACTAGCAGCTTGCCAGTTGGCTGTAGGCTACTCCAGCAGCCTACCAGTTGGCTGTAGGCTACTCTACTAGCAGTTTACAGGGTGGCTGTAGGCTACTCCACTAGCAGCTTGCCAGTTGGCTGTAGGCTACTCTACTAGCAGCTTGCCAGTTGGCTGTAGGCTACTACAGTAGCAGCTTGCCAGTTGGCTGTAGGCTACTCTACTAGCAGCTTGCCAGTTGGCTGTAGGCTACTCCAGTAGCAGCTTACTAGTTAGCTATAAACTACTCCACTAGCAGCTTACCAGTTGGCTGTAGGCTACCCTACTAGCAGCTTACCAGTTGGCTGTAGGCTACTCCACTAGCAGCTTGCCAGTTGGCTGTAGGCCACTCTACTAGCAGCTTGCCAGTTGGCTGTAGGCTACTCTACTAGCAGCTTGCCAGTTGGCTGTAGGCTACTCTACTAGCAGCTTGCCAGTTGGCTGTAGGCTACTCTACTAGCAGCCTGCCAGTTGGCTGTCGGCTACTCTACTAGCAGCTTGCCAGTTGGCTGTAGGCTACACCACTAGCAGCTTGCCAGTTGGCTTAAGCTACTCTACTAGCAGCTTGCCAGTTTGCTTAAGCTACTCTACTAGCAGCTTGCCAGTTGGCTGTAGGCTACTCTACTAGCAGCTTGCCAGTTGGCTGTAGGCTACTCCACTAGCATCTTACTAGCTGTCTGTAAACTAATCCACTAGCAGCTTACCAGTTGGCTTTAGGCTACTCCACTAGCAGCTTACCAGTTGGCTGTAGGCTACTCTACTAGCAGCTTACTAGTTGGCTGTAAGCTACTCCACTAGCAGCTTACCAGTTGGCTTTAGGCTACTCCACTAGCAGCTTACCAGTTGGCTGTAGGCTACTCCACTAGCAGCGCCACTCTACTAGCAGCTTGCCAGTTGGCTGTAGGCTACTCCACTAGCAGCTTACCAGTTGGCTGTAAGCTACTCCACTAGCAGCTTACCAGTTGGCTGTAGGATACTCCACTAGCAGCTTACCAGTTGGCTGTAGGCTACTCCACTAGCAGCTTGCCAGTTGGCTGTAGGCTACTCTACTAGCAGCTTGCCAGTTGGCTTCAGGCTACTCTACTAGCAGCTTGCCAGTTGGCTTAAGCTACTCTACTAGCAGCTTGCCAGTTGGCTGTAGGCTACTCCACTAGCAGCTTACTAGTTGGCTGTAAACAACTCCACTAGCAGCTTACCAGTTGGCTTTAGGCTACTCCACTAGCAGCTTACCAGTTGGCTGTAGGCTACTCTACTAGCAGCTTACCAGTTGGCTGTAAGCTACTCCACTAGCAGCTTACCAGTTGGCTGTAGGCTACTCCACTAGCAGCTTACCAGTTGGCTGTAGGCTACTCCACTAGCAGCTTGCCAGTTGGCTGTAGGCTACTCTACTAGCAGCTTGCCAGTTGGCTTAAGCTACTCTACTAGCAGCTTGCCAGTTGGCTGTAGGCTACTCCAGCAGCTTACCAGTTGGCTGTAGGCTACTCTACTAGCAGTTTACAGGGTGGCTGTAGGCTACTCCACTAGCAGCTTGCCAGTTGGCTGTAGGCTACTCTACTAGCAGCTTGCCAGTTGGCTTAAGCTACTCTACTAGCAGCTTGCCAGTTGGCTGTAGGCTACTCCAGCAGCTTACCAGTTGGCTGTAGGCTACTCTACTAGCAGTTTACAGGGTGGCTGTAGGCTACTCCACTAGCAGCTTGCCAGTTGGCTGTAGGCTACTCTACTAGCAGCTTGCCAGTTGGCTGTAGGCTACTCCAGTAGCAGCTTACTAGTTAGCTGTAAACTACTCCACTAGCAGCTTACCAGTTGGCTTTAGGCTACTCCACTAGCAGCTTGCCAGTTGGCTGTAGGCCACTCTACTAGCAGCTTGCCAGTTGGCTTTAGGCTACTCCACTAGCAGCTTACCAGTTGGCTGTAGGCTACTCTACTAGCAGCTTGCCAGTTGGCTTAAGCTACTCTACTAGCAGCTTGCCAGTTGGCTGTAGGCTACTCCAGCAGCCTACCAGTTGGCTGTAGGCTACTCTACTAGCAGTTTACAGGGTGGCTGTAGGCTACTCCACTAGCAGCTTGCCAGTTGGCTGTAGGCTACTCTACTAGCAGCTTGCCAGTTGGCTGTAGGCTACTCCAGTAGCAGCTTGCCAGTTGGCTGTAGGCTACTCTACTAGCAGCTTGCCAGTTGGCTGTAGGCTACTCCAGTAGCAGCTTACTAGTTAGCTATAAACTACTCCACTAGCAGCTTACCAGTTGGCTGTAGGCTACCCTACTAGCAGCTTACCAGTTGGCTGTAGGCTACTCCACTAGCAGCTTGCCAGTTGGCTGTAGGCCACTCTACTAGCAGCTTGCCAGTTGGCTGTAGGCTACTCTACTAGCAGCTTGCCAGTTGGCTGTAGGCTACTCTACTAGCAGCTTGCCAGTTGGCTGTAGGCTACTCTACTAGCAGCCTGCCAGTTGGCTGTCGGCTACTCTACTAGCAGCTTGCCAGTTGGCTGTAGGCTACACCACTAGCAGCTTGCCCGTTGGCTTAGGCTACTCTACTAGCAGCTTGCCAGTTTGCTTAAGCTACTCTACTAGCAGCTTGCCAGTTGGCTGTAGGCTACTCTACTAGCAGCTTGCCAGTTGGCTGTAGGCTACTCCACTAGCATCTTACTAGCTGGCTGTAAACTACTCCACTAGCAGCTTACCAGTTGGCTTTAGGCTACTCCACTAGCAGCTTACCAGTTGGCTGTAGGCTACTCTACTAGCAGCTTACTAGTTGGCTGTAAGCTACTCCACTAGCAGCTTACCAGTTGGCTTTAGGCTACTCCACTAGCAGCTTACCAGTTGGCTGTAGGCTACTCCACTAGCAGCTTACCAGTTGGCTGTAGGCTACTCTACTAGCAGCGCCACTCTACTAGCAGCTTGCCAGTTGGCTGTAGGCTACTCCACTAGCAGCTTACCAGTTGGCTGTAAGCTACTCCACTAGCAGCTTACCAGTTGGCTGTAGGATACTCCACTAGCAGCTTACCAGTTGGCTGTAGGCTACTCCACTAGCAGCTTGCCAGTTGGCTGTAGGCTACTCTACTAGCAGCTTGCCAGTTGGCTTCAGGCTACTCTACTAGCAGCTTGCCAGTTGGCTTAAGCTACTCTACTAGCAGCTTGCCAGTTGGCTGTAGGCTACTCCACTAGCAGCTTACTAGTTGGCTGTAAACAACTCCACTAGCAGCTTACCAGTTGGCTTTAGGCTACTCCACTAGCAGCTTACCAGTTGGCTGTAGGCTACTCTACTAGCAGCTTACCAGTTGGCTGTAAGCTACTCCACTAGCAGCTTACCAGTTGGCTGTAGGCTACTCCACTAGCAGCTTACCAGTTGGCTGTAGGCTACTCCATTAGCAGCTTGCCAGTTGGCTGTAGGCTACTCTACTAGCAGCTTGCCAGTTGGCTTAAGCTACTCTACTAGCAGCTTGCCAGTTGGCTGTAGGCTACTCCAGCAGCTTACCAGTTGGCTGTAGGCTACTCTACTAGCAGTTTACAGGGTGGCTGTAGGCTACTCCACTAGCAGCTTGCCAGTTGGCTGTAGGCTACTCTACTAGCAGCTTGCCAGTTGGCTGTAGGCTACTCCAGTAGCAGCTTACTAGTTAGCTGTAAACTACTCCACTAGCAGCTTACCAGTTGGCTTTAGGCTACTCCACTAGCAGCTTGCCAGTTGGCTGTAGGCCACTCTACTAGCAGCTTGCCTGTTGGCTTTAGGCTACTCCACTAGCAGCTTACCAGTTGGCTGTAGGCTATTCCACTAGCAGCTTACCAGTTGGCTGTAGGCTACTCCACTAGCAGCTTGCCAGTTGGCTGTAGGCTACTCTACTAGCAGCTTGCCAGTTGGCTGTAGGCTACTCCAGTAGCAGCTTACTAGTTAGCTATAAACTACTCCACTAGCAGCTTACCAGTTGGCTGTAGGCTACCCTACTAGCAGCTTACCAGTTGGCTGTAGGCTACTCCACTAGCAGCTTGCCAGTTGGCTGTAGGCCACTCTACTAGCAGCTTGCCAGTTGGCTGTAGGCTACTCTACTAGCAGCTTGCCAGTTGGCTGTAGGCTACTCTACTAGCAGCTTGCCAGTTGGCTGTAGGCTACTCTACTAGCAGCCTGCCAGTTGGCTGTCGGCTACTCTACTAGCAGCTTGCCAGTTGGCTGTAGGCTACACCACTAGCAGCTTGCCAGTTGGCTTAAGCTACTCTACTAGCAGCTTGCCAGTTGGCTGTAGGCTACACCACTAGCAGCTTGCCAGTTTGCTTAAGCTACTCTACTAGCAGCTTGCCAGTTGGCTGTAGGCTACTCTACTAGCAGCTTGCCAGTTGGCTGTAGGCTACTCCACTAGCATCTTACTAGCTGGCTGTAAACTACTCCACTAGCAGCTTACCAGTTGGCTTTAGGCTACTCCACTAGCAGCTTACCAGTTGGCTGTAGGCTACTCTACTAGCAGCTTACTAGTTGGCTGTAAGCTACTCCACTAGCAGCTTACCAGTTGGCTTTAGGCTACTCCACTAGCAGCTTACCAGTTGGCTGTAGGCTACTCCACTAGCAGCTTACCAGTTGGCTGTAGGCTACTCTACTAGCAGCGCCACTCTACTAGCAGCTTGCCAGTTGGCTGTAGGCTACTCCACTAGCAGCTTACCAGTTGGCTGTAAGCTACTCCACTAGCAGCTTACCAGTTGGCTGTAGGATACTCCACTAGCAGCTTACCAGTTGGCTGTAGGCTACTCCACTTGCAGCTTGCCAGTTGGCTGTAGGCTACTCTACTAGCAGCTTGCCAGTTGGTTTCAGGCTACTCTACTAGCAGCTTGCCAGTTGGCTTAAGCTACTCTACTAGCAGCTTGCCAGTTGGCTGTAGGCTACTCCACTAGCAGCTTACTAGTTGGCTGTAAACAACTCCACTAGCAGCTTACCAGTTGGCTTTAGGCTACTCCACTAGCAGCTTACCAGTTGGCTGTAGGCTACTCTACTAGCAGCTTACCAGTTGGCTGTAAGCTACTCCACTAGCAGCTTACCAGTTGGCTGTAGGCTACTCCACTAGCAGCTTACCAGTTGGCTGTAGGCTACTCCACTAGCAGCTTGCCAGTTGGCTGTAGGCTACTCTACTAGCAGCTTGCCAGTTGGCTTAGGCTACTCTACTAGCAGCTTGCCAGTTGGCTGTAGGCTACTCCAGCAGCTTACCAGTTGGCTGTAGGCTACTCTACTAGCAGTTTACAGGGTGGCTGTAGGCTACTCCACTAGCAGCTTGCCAGTTGGCTGTAGGCTACTCTATTAGCAGCTTGCCAGTTGGCTTAAGCTACTCTACTAGCAGCTTGCCAGTTGGCTGTAGGCTACTCCAGCAGCTTACCAGTTGGCTGTAGGCTACTCTACTAGCAGTTTACAGGGTGGCTGTAGGCTACTCCACTAGCAGCTTGCCAGTTGGCTGTAGGCTACTCTACTAGCAGCTTGCCAGTTGGCTGTAGGCTACTCCAGTAGCAGCTTACTAGTTAGCTGTAAACTACTCCCACTAGCAGCTTACCAGTTGGCTTTAGGCTACTCCACTAGCAGCTTGCCAGTTGGCTGTAGGCCACTCTACTAGCAGCTTGCCAGTTGGCTTTAGGCTACTCCACTAGCAGCTTACCAGTTGGCTGTAGGCTACTCCACTAGCAGCTTACCAGTTGGCTGTAGGCTACTCCACTAGCAGCTTGCCAGTTGGCTGTAGGCTACTCTACTAGCAGCTTGCCAGTTGGCTTAAGCTACTCTACTAGCAGCTTGCCAGTTGGCTGTAGGCTACTCCAGCAGCCTACCAGTTGGCTGTAGGCTACTCTACTAGCAGTTTACAGGGTGGCTGTAGGCTACTCCACTAGCAGCTTGCCAGTTGGCTGTAGGCTACTCTACTAGCAGCTTGCCAGTTGGCTGTAGGCTACTCCAGTAGCAGCTTGCCAGTTGGCTGTAGGCTACTCTACTAGCAGCTTGCCAGTTGGCTGTAGGCTACTCCAGTAGCAGCTTACTAGTTAGCTATAAACTACTCCACTAGCAGCTTACCAGTTGGCTGTAGGCTACCCTACTAGCAGCTTACCAGTTGGCTGTAGGCTACTCCACTAGCAGCTTGCCAGTTGGCTGTAGGCCACTCTACTAGCAGCTTGCCAGTTGGCTGTAGGCTACTCTACTAGCAGCTTGCCAGTTGGCTGTAGGCTACTCTACTAGCAGCTTGCCAGTTGGCTGTAGGCTACTCTACTAGCAGCCTGCCAGTTGGCTGTCGGCTACTCTACTAGCAGCTTGCCAGTTGGCTGTAGGCTACACCACTAGCAGCTTGCCAGTTGGCTTAAGCTACTCTACTAGCAGCTTGCCAGTTTGCTTAAGCTACTCTACTAGCAGCTTGCCAGTTGGCTGTAGGCTACTCTACTAGCAGCTTGCCAGTTGGCTGTAGGCTACTCCACTAGCATCTTACTAGCTGGCTGTAAACTACTCCACTAGCAGCTTACCAGTTGGCTTTAGGCTACTCCACTAGCAGCTTACCAGTTGGCTGTAGGCTACTCTACTAGCAGCTTACTAGTTGGCTGTAAGCTACTCCACTAGCAGCTTACCAGTTGGCTTTAGGCTACTCCACTAGCAGCTTACCAGTTGGCTGTAGGCTACTCCACTAGCAGCTTACCAGTTGGCTGTAGGCTACTCTACTAGCAGCGCCACTCTACTAGCAGCTTGCCAGTTGGCTGTAGGCTACTCCACTAGCAGCTTACCAGTTGGCTGTAAGCTACTCCACTAGCAGCTTACCAGTTGGCTGTAGGATACTCCACTAGCAGCTTACCAGTTGGCTGTAGGCTACTCCACTAGCAGCTTGCCAGTTGGCTGTAGGCTACTCTACTAGCAGCTTGCCAGTTGGCTTCAGGCTACTCTACTAGCAGCTTGCCAGTTGGCTTAAGCTACTCTACTAGCAGCTTGCCAGTTGGCTGTAGGCTACTCCACTAGCAGCTTACTAGTTGGCTGTAAACAACTCCACTAGCAGCTTACCAGTTGGCTTTAGGCTACTCCACTAGCAGCTTACCAGTTGGCTGTAGGCTACTCTACTAGCAGCTTACCAGTTGGCTGTAAGCTACTCCACTAGCAGCTTACCAGTTGGCTGTAGGCTACTCCACTAGCAGCTTACCAGTTGGCTGTAGGCTACTCCACTAGCAGCTTGCCAGTTGGCTGTAGGCTACTCTACTAGCAGCTTGCCAGTTGGCTTAAGCTACTCTACTAGCAGCTTGCCAGTTGGCTGTAGGCTACTCCAGCAGCTTACCAGTTGGCTGTAGGCTACTCTACTAGCAGTTTACAGGGTGGCTGTAGGCTACTCCACTAGCAGCTTGCCAGTTGGCTGTAGGCTACTCTACTAGCAGCTTGCCAGTTGGCTGTAGGCTACTCCAGTAGCAGCTTACTAGTTAGCTGTAAACTACTCCACTAGCAGCTTACCAGTTGGCTTTAGGCTACTCCACTAGCAGCTTGCCAGTTGGCTGTAGGCCACTCTACTAGCAGCTTGCCAGTTGGCTTTAGGCTACTCCACTAGCAGCTTACCAGTTGGCTGTAGGCTATTCCACTAGCAGCTTACCAGTTGGCTGTAGGCTACTCCACTAGCAGCTTGCCAGTTGGCTGTAGGCTACTCTACTAGCAGCTTGCCAGTTGGCTGTAGGCTA
Source organism: Coregonus clupeaformis (assembly GCF_020615455.1). NCBI lineage: Eukaryota > Metazoa > Chordata > Actinopteri > Salmoniformes > Salmonidae > Coregonus > Coregonus clupeaformis. Next base: position 48,373 of record NW_025534166.1, on the reverse strand, counting down.
CTCCAGCAGCTTACCAGTTGGCTGTAGGCTACTCTACTAGCAGTTTGCCAGTTGGCTGTAGGCTACTCTACTAGCAGCTTGCCAGTTGGCTGTAGGCTACTCCAGTAGCAGCTTACTAGTTAGCTGTAAACTACTCCACTAGCAGCTTACCAGTTGGCTTTAGGCTACTCCACTAGCAGCTTGCCAGTTGGCTGTAGGCCACTCTACTAGCAGCTTGCCAGTTGGCTTTAGGCTGCTCCACTAGCAGCGTACCAGTTTGCTTTAGGCTACTCCACTAGCAGCTTACCAGTTGGCTGTAGGCCACTCCACTAGCAGCTTACCAGTTGGCTGTAGGCTACTCCAGCAGCTTACCAGTTGGCTGTAGGCTACTCTACTAGCAGTTTAAAGGGTGGCTGTAGGCTACTCCACTAGCAGCTTGCCAGTTGGCTGTAGACTACTCTACTAGCAGCTTGCCAGTTGGCTGTAGGCTACTCTACTAGCAGCTTGCCAGTTGGCTGTAGGCTACTCCACTAGCAGCTTGCCAGTTGGCTGTAGGCTACTCCATCAGCAGCTTGCCAGTTGGCTGTAGGCTACTCCACCAGCAGCTTACCAGTTGGCTGTAGACTACTCCACTAGCAGCTTACCAGTTGGCTGTAGGCTATCCTACTAGCAGCTTACCAGTTGGCTGTAGGCTACTCCACTAGCAGCTTGCCAGTTGGCTTTAGGCTACTCTACTAGCAGCTTGCCAGTTGGCTTTAGGCTACTCTACTAGCAGCTTGCCAGTTGGCTGTAGGCTACACCACTAGCAGCTTACCAGTTGGCTGTAGGCTACTAGCAGCTTGCCAGTTGGCTGTAGGCTACTCTACTAGCAGCTTGCCAGTTGGCTGTAGGCTACACCACTAGCAGCTTACCAGTTGGCTTTATGCTACTCTACTAGCAGCTTACCAGTTGTCTGTAGGCTACTCCACTAGCAGATTACTAGTTGGCTGTAAGCTACTCCACTAGCAGCTTACCAGTTGGCTGTAGGCTACTCCACTAGCAGCTTGCCAGTTGACTGTAGGCTACTCCACTAGCAGCTTGCCAGTTGGCTGTAGGCTACACCACTAGCAGCTTACCAGTTGGCTGTAGGCTACTCCACTAGCAGCTTACCAGTTGGCTGTAGGCTACTCCACTAGCAGCTTACCAGTTGGCTGTAGGCTGGCTTTAAGCTACTCTACTAGCAGCTTACCAGTTGGCTTTAGGCTACTCTACTAGCATCTTGCCAGTTGGCTGTAGGCCACTCTACTAGCAGCTTGCCAGTTGGCTGTAGGCTACACCACTAGCAACTTACCAGTTGGCTGTAGGCTACTCCACTATAAGCTTACCAGTTGGTTGTAGGCTACTTCACTAGCAGCTTACCAGTTGGCTGTAGGCTACTCTACTAGCAGCTTGCCAGTTGGCTGTAGGCTACTCCACTAGCAGCTTGCCAGTTGGCTGTAGGCCACTCTACTAGCAGCTTGCCAGTTGGCTGTAGGCTACTCCACTAGCAGCTTGCCAGTTGGCTGTAGGCTACTCTACTAGCAGCTTGCCAGTTGGCTGTAGGCTACTCTACTAGCAGCTTGCCAGTTGGCTGTAGGCTACTCTACTAGCAGCCTGCCAGTTGGCTGTCGGCTACTCTACTAGCAGCTTGCCAGTTGGCTGTAGGCTACACTACTAGCAGCTTGCCAGTTTGCTTAAGCTACTCTACTAGCAGCTTACCAGTTGGCTGTAGGCTACTCCACTAGCAGCTTGCCAGTTGACTGTAGGCTACTCCACTAGCAGCTTACCAGGTGGCTTTAGGCTACTCCACTAGCAGCTTACCAGTTGGCTGTAGGCTACTCTACTAGCAGCTTGCCAGTTGGCTGTAGGCTACTCTACTAGCAGCCTGCCAGTTGGCTGTCGGCTACTCTATTAGCAGCTTGCCAGTTGGCTGTAGGCTACACCACTAGCATCTTACTAGTTGGCTGTAAACTACTCCACTAGCAGCTTACCAGTTGGCTTTAGGCTACTCTACTAGCAGCTTACTAGTTGGCTGTAAGCTACTCCACTAGCAGCTTACCAGTTGGCTTTAGGCTACTCCACTAGCAGCTTACCAGTTGGCTGTAGGCTACTCCACCAGCAGCTTGCCAGTTGGCTGTAGGCTACTCCACTAGCAGCTTGCCAGTTGGCTGTAGGCTACACCACTAGCAGCTTACCAGTTGGCTGTAGGCTACTCCACTAGCAGCTTACCAGTTGGCTGTAGGCTACTCCACTAGCAGCTTACCAGTTGGCTGTAGGCTGGCTGTAGGCTACACCACTAGCAGCTTACCAGTTGGCTGTAGGCTACTCCACTAGCAGCTTACCAGTTGGCTGTAGGCTACTCCACTAGCAGCTTACCAGTTGGCTGTAGGCTACTCCACTAGCAGCTTACCAGTTGGCTGTAGGCTACTCTACTAGCAGCTTACCAGTTGGTTGTAGGCTACTCCACTAGCGGCTTACCAGTTGGCTTTAAGCTACTCTACTAGCAGCTTACCAGTTGGCTTTAGGCTACTCTACTAGCATCTTGCCAGTTGGCTGTAGGCCACTCTACTAGCAGCTTGCCAGTTGGCTGTAGGCTACACCACTAGCAGCTTACCAGTTGGCTGTAGGCTACTCCACTATAAGCTTACCAGTTGGTTGTAGGCTACTTCACTAGCAGCTTACCAGTTGGCTGTAGGCTACTCTACTAGCAGCTTGCCAGTTGGCTGTAGGCTACTCCACTAGCAGCTTGCCAGTTGGCTGTAGGCCACTCTACTAGCAGCTTGCCAGTTGGCTGTAGGCTACTCCACTAGCAGCTTGCCAGTTGGCTGTAGGCTACTCTACTAGCAGCTTACCAGTTGGCTTTAGGCTACTCTACTAGCATCTTGCCAGTTGGCTGTAGGCCACTCTACTAGCAGCTTGCCAGTTGGCTGTAGGCTACACCACTAGCAGCTTACCAGTTGGCTGTAGGCTACTCCACTATAAGCTTACCAGTTGGTTGTAGGCTACTTCACTAGCAGCTTACCAGTTGGCTGTAGGCTATTCCACTAGCAGCTTACCAGTTGGCTGTAGGCTACTCCACTAGCAGCTTGCCAGTTGGCTGTAGGCTACTCTACTAGCAGCTTGCCAGTTGGCTGTAGGCTACTCCAGCAGCTTACCAGTTGGCTGTAGGCTACTCTACTAGCAGTTTAAAGGGTGGCTGTAGGCTACTCCACTAGCAGTTTGCCAGTTGGCTGTAGGCTACTCTACTAGCAGCTTGCCAGTTGGCTGTAGGCTACTCCAGTAGCAGCTTACTAGTTAGCTGTAAACTACTCCACTAGCAGCTTACCAGTTGGCTTTAGGCTACTCCACTAGCAGCTTGCCAGTTGGCTGTAGGCCACTCTACTAGCAGCTTGCCAGTTGGCTTTAGGCTGCTCCACTAGCAGCGTACCAGTTTGCTTTAGGCTACTCCACTAGCAGCTTACCAGTTGGCTGTAGGCCACTCCACTAGCAGCTTACCAGTTGGCTGTAGGCTACTCCAATAGCAGCTTGCCAGTTGGCTGTAGGCCATTTTACTAGCAGCTTGCCAGTTGGCTGTAGGCTACTCCACTAGCAGCTTGCCAGTTGGCTGTAGGCTACTCTACTAGCAGCTTGCCAGTTGGCTGTAGGCTACTCTACTAGCAGCTTGCCAGTTGGCTGTAGGCTACTCCACTAGCAGCTTGCCAGTTGGCTGTAGGCTACTCCATCAGCAGCTTGCCAGTTGGCTGTAGGCTACTCCACCAGCAGCTTACCAGTTGGCTGTAGACTACTCCACTAGCAGCTTACCAGTTGGCTGTAGGCTATCCTACTAGCAGCTTACCAGTTGGCTGTAGGCTACTCCACTAGCAGCTTGCCAGTTGGCTTTAGGCTACTCTACTAGCAGCTTGCCAGTTGGCTTTAGGCTACTCTACTAGCAGCTTGCCAGTTGGCTGTAGGCTACACCACTAGCAGCTTACCAGTTGGCTGTAGGCTACTAGCAGCTTGCCAGTTGGCTGTAGGCTACTCTACTAGCAGCTTGCCAGTTGGCTGTAGGCTACACCACTAGCAGCTTACCAGTTGGCTTTATGCTACTCTACTAGCAGCTTACCAGTTGTCTGTAGGCTACTCCACTAGCAGATTACTAGTTGGCTGTAAGCTACTCCACTAGCAGCTTACCAGTTGGCTGTAGGCTACTCCACTAGCAGCTTGCCAGTTGACTGTAGGCTACTCCACTAGCAGCTTGCCAGTTGGCTGTAGGCTACACCACTAGCAGCTTACCAGTTGGCTGTAGGCTACTCCACTAGCAGCTTACCAGTTGGCTGTAGGCTACTCCACTAGCAGCTTACCAGTTGGCTGTAGGCTGGCTGTAGGCTACACCACTAGCAGCTTACCAGTTGGCTGTAGGCTACTCCACTAGCAGCTTACCAGTTGGCTGTAGGCTACTCCACTAGCAGCTTACCAGTTGGCTGTAGGCTACTCCACTAGCAGCTTACCAGTTGGCTGTAGGCTACTCTACTAGCAGCTTACCAGTTGGTTGTAGGCTACTCCACTAGCGGCTTACCAGTTGGCTTTAAGCTACTCTACTAGCAGCTTACCAGTTGGCTTTAGGCTACTCTACTAGCATCTTGCCAGTTGGCTGTAGGCCACTCTACTAGCAGCTTGCCAGTTGGCTGTAGGCTACACCACTAGCAGCTTACCAGTTGGCTGTAGGCTACTCCACTATAAGCTTACCAGTTGGTTGTAGGCTACTTCACTAGCAGCTTACCAGTTGGCTGTAGGCTACTCTACTAGCAGCTTGCCAGTTGGCTGTAGGCTACTCCACTAGCAGCTTGCCAGTTGGCTGTAGGCCACTCTACTAGCAGCTTGCCAGTTGGCTGTAGGCTACTCCACTAGCAGCTTGCCAGTTGGCTGTAGGCTACTCTACTAGCAGCTTGCCAGTTGGCTGTAGGCTACTCTACTAGCAGCTTGCCAGTTGGCTGTAGGCTACTCTACTAGCAGCCTGCCAGTTGGCTGTCGGCTACTCTACTAGCAGCTTACCAGTTGGCTGTAGGCTACTCCACTAGCAGCTTGCCAGTTGACTGTAGGCTACTCCACTAGCAGCTTACCAGGTGGCTTTAGGCTACTCCACTAGCAGCTTACCAGTTGGCTGTAGGCTACTCTACTAGCAGCTTGCCAGTTGGCTGTAGGCTACTCTACTAGCAGCCTGCCAGTTGGCTGTCGGCTACTCTATTAGCAGCTTGCCAGTTGGCTGTAGGCTACACCACTAGCAACTTACTAGTTGGCTGTAAACTACTCCACTAGCAGCTTACCAGTTGGCTTTAGGCTACTCTACTAGCAGCTTACTAGTTGGCTGTAAGCTACTCCACTAGCAGCTTACCAGTTGGCTTTAGGCTACTCCACTAGCAGCTTACCAGTTGGCTGTAGGCTACTCCACTAGCAGCTTGCCAGTTGACTGTAGGCTACTCCACTAGCAGCTTGCCAGTTGGCTGTAGGCTACACCACTAGCAGCTTACCAGTTGGCTGTAGGCTACTCCACTAGCAGCTTACCAGTTGGCTGTAGGCTACTCCACTAGCAGCTTACCAGTTGGCTGTAGGCTGGCTGTAGGCTACACCACTAGCAGCTTACCAGTTGGCTGTAGGCTACTCCACTAGCAGCTTACCAGTTGGCTGTAGGCTACTCCACTAGCAGCTTACCAGTTGGCTATAGGCTACTCCACTAGCAGCTTACCAGTTGGCTGTAGGCTACTCTACTAGCAGCTTACCAGTTGGCTGTAGGCTACTCCACTAGCAGCTTACCAGTTGGCTTTAAGCTACTCTACTAGCAACTTACCAGTTGGCTTTAGGCTACTCTACTAGCATCTTGCCAGTTGGCTTTAGGCTACTCTACTAGCAGCTTGCCAGTTGGCTGTAGGCTACACCACTAGCAGCTTACCAGTTGGCTGTAGGCTACTCCACAATTAGCTTACCAGTTGGTTGTAGGCTACTTCACTAGCAGCTTACCAGTTGGCTGTAGGCTACTCCACTAGCAGCTTACCAGTTGGCTGTAGGCCACTCCACTAGCAGCTTACCAGTTGGCTGTAGGCCACTCTACTAGCAGCTTTCCAGTTGGCTGTAGGCTACTCCACTAGCAGCTTGCCAGTTGGCTGTAGGCTACTCCACTAGCAGCTTACCAGTTGGCTTTAGGCTACTCTACTAGCAGCTTGCCAGTTGGCTGTAGGCTACACCACTAGCAGCTTACCAGTTGGCTGTAGGCTACTCCACTATTAGCTTACCAGTTGGTTGTAGGCTACTTCACTAGCAGCTTACCAGTTGGCTGTAGGCTACTCCACTAGCAGCTTACCAGTTGGCTGTAGGCCACTCCACTAGCAGCTTACCAGTTGGCTGTAGGCCACTCTACTAGCAGCTTGCCAGTTGGCTGTAGGCTACTCCACTAGCAGCTTGCCAGTTGGCTGTAGGCTACTCTACTAGCAGCTTGCCAGTTGGCTGTAGGCTACTCTACTAGCAGCTTGCCAGTTGGCTGTAGGCTACTCTACTAGCAGCCTGCCAGTTGGCTGTCGGCTACTCTACTAGCAGCTTGCCAGTTGGCTGTAGGCTACACCACTAGCAGCTTGCCAGTTTGCTTAAGCTACTCTACTAGCAGCTTGCCAGTTGGCTGTAGGCTACTCTACTAGCAGCTTACTAGTTGGCTGTAAGCTACTCCACCAGCAGCTTACCAGGTGGCTTTAGGCTACTCCACTAGCAGCTTACCAGTTGGCTGTAGGCTACTCTACTAGCAGCTTGCCAGTTGGCTGTAGGCTACTCTACTAGCAGCCTGCCAGTTGGCTGTCGGCTACTCTATTAGCAGCTTGCCAGTTGGCTGTAGGCTACACCACTAGCAGCTTACCAGTTGGCTGTAGGCTACTCTACTAGCAGCTTGCCAGTTGGCTGTAGGCTACTCTACTAGCAGCCTGCCAGTTGGCTGTCGGCTACTCTATTAGCAGCTTGCCAGTTGGCTGTAGGCTACACCACTAGCAACTTACTAGTTGGCTGTAAACTACTCCACTAGCAGCTTACCAGTTGGCTTTAGGCTACTCTACTAGCAGCTTACTAGTTGGCTGTAAGCTACTCCACTAGCAGCTTACCAGTTGGCTTTAGGCTACTCCACTAGCAGCTTACCAGTTGGCTGTAGGCTACTCTACTAGCAGCTTGCCAGTTGGCTGTAGGCTACTCTACTAGCAGCCTGCCAGTTGGCTGTCGGCTACTCTACTAGCAGCTTGCCCGTTGGCTGTAGGCTACACCACTAGCATCTTACTAGTTGGCTGTAAACTACTCCACTAGCAGCTTACCAGTTGGCTTTAGGCTACTCCACTAGCAGCTTACCAGTTGGCTGTAGGCTACTCTACTAGCAGCTTACTAGTTGGCTGTAAGCTACTCCACTAGCAGCTTACCAGTTGGCTTTAGGCTACTCCACTAGCAGCTTACCAGTTGGCTGTAGGCTACTCCACTAGCAGCTTACCAGTTGGCTTTAGGCTACTCCACTAGCAGCTTACCAGTTGGCTGTAGGCTACTCCACTAGCAGCTTACCAGTTGGCTGTAGGCTACTCCACCAGCAGCTTACCAGTTGGCTGTAGGCTACTCCACCAGCAGCTTACCAGTTGGCTGTAGGCTACTCTACTAGCAGCGCCACTCTACTAGCAGCTTGCCAGTTGGCTGTAGGCTACTCCACTAGCAGCTTACCAGTTGGCTGTAGGCTACTCCACTAGCAGCTTAACAGTTGGCTGTAGGCCACTCCACTAGCAGCTTAACAGTTGGCTGTAGGCTACACCACTAGCAGCTTACCAGTTGGCTGTAGGCTACTCTACTAGCAGCTTGCCAGTTGGCTGTAGGCTACTCTACTAGCAGTTTGCCAGTTGGCTATAGGCTACTCTACTAGCAGCTTGCCAGTTGGCTGTAGGCTACACCACTAGCAGCTTACCAGTTGGCTGTAGGCTACTCCACTAGCAGCTTACCAGTTGGCTGTAGGCTACTCCACTAGCATCTTGCCAGTTGGCTGTAGGCTACTCCACTAGCAGTTTACCAGTTGGCTGTAGGCTACTCCACTAGCAGTTTACCAGTTGGCTGTAGGCTACTCCACTAGCAGCTTGCCAGTTGGCTGTAGGCTACTCCACTAGCAGCTTACACGTTGGCTCTAGGATACTCTACTAGCAGCTTGCCAGTTGGCTGTAGGCTACTCTACTAGCAGCTTGCCAGTTGGCTGTACGCTACTCTACTAGCAGCTTGCCAGTTGGCTGTAGGCTACTCCACTAGCAGCTTGCCAGTTGGCTGTAGGCTACTCCACTAGCAGCTTGCCAGTTGGCTGTAGGCTTCTCCATTAGCAGCTTGCCAGTTGGCTGGAGGCTACTCCACTAGCAGCTTGCCAGTTGGCTGTAGGCTACACCACTAGCAGCTTACCAGTTGGCTGTAGGCTACACCACTAGCAGCTTACCAGTTGGCTGTAGCTTACTCCACTAGCAGCTTACCAGTTGGCTGTAGCTTACTCCACTAGCAGCTTACCAGTTGGCTGTAGGCTACCCTACTAGCAGCTTACCAGTTGGCTGTAGGCTACTCCACTAGCAGCTTACCAGTTGTCTGTAGACTACTCTACTAGTAGCTTGCCAGTTGACTGTAGGCTACTCCACTAGCAGCTTGCCAGTTGGCTGTAGGCTACACCACTAGCAGCTTACCAGTTGGCTGTAGGCTACTCCACCAGCAGCTTACCAGTTGGCTGTAGGCTACTCCACTAGCAGCTTGCCAGTTGGCTGTAGGCTACACCACTAGCAGCTTAACAGTTGGCTGTAGGCTACTCCACTAGCAGCTTACCAGTTGGCTGTAGGCTACTCCACCAGCAGCTTACCAGTTGGCTTTAGGCTACTCTACTAGCAGCTTACCAGTTGGCTGTAGGCTACTCTACTAGCAGCTTGCCAGTTGGCTGTAGGCTACTCCACTAGCAGCTTACCAGTTGGCTGTAGACTACTCCACTAACAGCTTACCAGTTGGCTGTAGGCTACTCCACTAGCAGCTTACCACTTGGCTGTAGGCCACTCTACTAGCAGTTTACAAGTTGGCTTTAGGCAACTCCACTAGCAGCGTTCCAGTTGGCTTTAGGCTGCTCCACTAGCAGCTTACCAGTTGGCTTTAGGCTACTCCACTAGCAGCGTTCCAGTTGGCTTTAAGCTGCTCCACTAGCAGCTTGCCAGTTGGCTGTAGGCTACTCCACTAGCAGCCTACCAGTTGGCTGTAGGCTACTCCACTACCAGCTTACCAGTTGGCTGTAGGCCACTCCACTAGCAGCTTACCAGTTGGCTGTAGACTACTCCACTAACAGCTTACCAGTTGGCTGTAGGCTACTCCACTAGCAGCTTACCACTTGGCTGTAGGCCACTCTACTAGCAGTTTACAAGTTGGCTTTAGGCAACTCTACTAGCAGCTTGCCAGTTGGCTGTAGGCTACTCCACCAGCAGCTTACCAGTTGGCTGTAGGCTACTCCACCAGCAGCTTACCAGTTGGCTGTAGGCTACTCTACTAGCAGCTTGCCAGTTGGCTGTAGGCTACTCCACTAGCAGCCTACCAGTTGGCTGTAGGCTACTCCACTACCAGCTTACCAGTTGGCTGTAGGCCACTCCACTAGCAGCTTACCAGTTGGCTGTAGGCTACTCCACTAGCAGCTTGCCAGTTGGTTGTAGGCCACTCTACTAGCAGCTTGCCAGTTGGCTGTAAGCTACACCACTAACAGCTTGCCAGTTGGCTGTAGGCTACTCTACTAGCAGCTTGCCAGTTGGCTGTAGGCTACTCCACTAGCAGCTTACTAGTTGGCTGTAAGCTACTCTACTAGCATCTTACCAGTTGGCTTTAGGCTACTCCACTAGCAGCTTACCAGTTGGCTGTAGGCTACTCCACCAGCATCTTACCAGTTGGCTGTTGGCTACTCTACTAGCAGCTTGCCAGTTGGCTGTAGGCTACTCTACTAGCAGCTTGCCAGTTGGCTGTAGGCTACTCCACTAGCAGCTTACCAGTTGGCTGTAAGCTACACCACTAGCAGCTTACCAGTTGGCTGTAGGCTACTCCACTAGCAGCTTACCAGTTGGCTGTAGGCTACTCTACTAGCAGCTTGCCAGTTGGCTGTAGGCTACTCCACTAGCAGCCTACTAGTTGGCTGTAAGCTACTCCACTAGCAGCTTACCAGTTGGCTTTAGGCTACTCCACTAGCATCTTGCCAGTTGGCTGTATGCTACTCCACTAGCAGCTTGCCAGTTGCCTGTTGTCTACTCTACTAGCAGCTTACCAGTTGGCTGTAGGCTACTCCACTAGCAGCTTACCAGTTGGCTGTAGGCTACTCCACTAGCAGTTTACCAGTTGGCTGTAGGCTACTCCACTAGCAGCTTGCCAGTTGGCTGTAGGGTACTCCACCTGCAGCTTACCAGTTGGCTGTAGGCTACTCTACTAGCAGTTTGCCAGTTGGCTGTAGGCTACTCCACTAGCAGTTTGCCAGTTGGCTGTAGGCTACTCCACTAGCAGCTTGCCAGTTGGCTGTAGGCTACACCACTAGCAGCTTACCAGTTGGCTGTAGGCTACTCCACTAGCAGCTTACCAGTTGGCTCTAGGCTACTCCACTAGCAGCTTGCCAGTTGGCTGTAGGCTACTCCACTAGCAGCTTGCCAGTTGGCTGTAGGCTACTCCACTAGCAGCTTGCCAGTTGGCTGTAGGCTACTCTAATAGCAGCTTGCCAGTTGGCTGTAGGCTACTCCACTAGCAGCTTACCAGTTGGCTTTAGGCTACTCCACTAGCAGCGTTCCAGTTGGCTTTAGGCTGCGCCATTAGCAGCTTGCCAGTTGGCTGTAGGCTACTCCACTAGCAGCTTACCAGTTGGCTGTAAGCTACACCACTAGCAGCTTACCAGTTGGCTGTAGGCTACTCCACTAGCAGCTTACCAGTTGGCTGTAGGCTACTCTACTAGCAGCTTGCCAGTTGGCTGTAGGCTACTCCACTAGCAGCCTACTAGTTGGCTGTAAGCTACTCCACTAGCAGCTTACCAGTTGGCTTTAGGCTACTCCACTAGCATCTTGCCAGTTGGCTGTATGCTACTCCACTAGCAGCTTGCCAGTTGCCTGTTGTCTACTCTACTAGCAGCTTACCAGTTGGCTGTAGGCTACTCCACCAGCAGCTTGCCAGTTGGCTGTAGGCTACTCCACTAGCAGCTTACCAGTTGGCTGTAGGCTACTCCACTAGCAGCTTACCAGTTGGCTGTAGGCTACTCCACTAGCAGCTTACCAGTTGGCTGTAGGCTACTCCACTAGCAGCTTGCCAGTTGGCTGTAGGGTACTCCACCTGCAGCTTACCAGTTGGCTGTTGGCTACTCTACTAGCAGCTTACCAGTTGGCTGTAGGCTACTCCACTAGCAGTTTGCCAGTTGGCTGTAGGCTACTCCACTAGCAGCTTGCCAGTTGGCTGTAGGCTACACCACTAGCAGCTTACCAGTTGGCTGTAGGCTACTCCACTAGCAGCTTGCCAGTTGGCTGTAGGCTACTCTAATAGCAGCTTGCCAGTTGGCTGTAGGCTACTCCACTAGCAGCTTACCAGTTGGCTTTAGGCTACTCCACTAGCAGCGTTCCAGTTGGCTTTAGGCTGCGCCATTAGCAGCTTACCAGTTGGCTTTAGGCTACTCCACTAGCAGCGTTCCAGTTGGCTTTAGGCTGCTCCACTAGCAGCTTACCAGTTGGCTGTAGGCCACTCCACTAGCAGCTTACTAGTTGGCTGTAGGCTACTCCACCAGCAGCTTACCAGTTGGCTGTAGGCTACTCCACCAGCAGCTTACCAGTTGGCTGTAGGCTATTCTACTAGCAGCTTGCCAGTTGGCTGTAGGCTACTCCTACTAGCAGCTTACCAGTTGGCTGTAGGCTACTCCACTAGCAGCTTACCAGTTGGCTATAGGCCACTCCACTAGCAGCTTACCAGTTGGCTGTAGGCCACTCCACTAGCAGCTTACCAGTTGGCTGTAGGCTACTCCACTAGCAGCTTACCAGTTGGCTGTAGGCTACTCCACTAGCAGCTTACCAGTTGGCTGTAGGCTACTCCACTAGCAGCTTACCAGTTGGCTGTAGGCTACACCACTAGCAGCTTACCAGTTGGCTGTAGGCTACTCCACTAGCATTTTACCAGTTGGCTCTAGGCTACTCCACTAGCAGCTTGCCAGTTGGCTGTAGGCTACTCCACTAGCAGCTTGCCAGTTGGCTGTAGGCTACTCCACTAGCAGCTTGCCAGTTGGCTGTAGGCTACTCTAATAGCAGCTTGCCAGTTGGCTGTAGGCTACTCCACTAGCAGCTTACCAGTTGGCTGTAGGCTACTCCACTAGCAGCTTACCAGTTGGCTGTAGGCACCTCTACTAGCAGATTACCAGTTGGCTGTAGGCTACTCCACTAGCAGCGTTCCAGTTGGCTTTAGGCTGCTCCACTAGCAGCTTACCAGTTGGCTGTAGGCTATTCTACTAACAGCTTGCCAGTTGGCTGTAGGCTACTCCACTAGCAGCTTACCAGTTGGCTGTAGGCTACTCCACTAGCAGCTTACCAGTTGGCTGTAGGCTACACCACTAGCAGCTTACCAGTTGGCTGTAGCTTACTCCACTAGCAGCTTACCAGTTGGCTGTAGCTTACTCCACTAGCAGCTTACCAGTTGGCTGTAGGCTACCCTACTAGCAGCTTACCAGTTGGCTGTAGGCTACCCTACTAGCAGCTTACCAGTTGGCTGTAGGCTACTCCACTAGCAGCTTACCAGTTGTCTGTAGACTACTCTACTAGCAGCTTGCCAGTTGGCTGTAGGCTACTCCACTAGCAGCTTGCCAGTTGGCTGTAGGCTACACCACTAGCAGCTTACCAGTTGGCTGTAGGCTACTCCACCAGCAGCTTACCAGTTGGCTGTAGGCTACTCCACTAGCAGCTTGCCAGTTGGCTGTAGGCTACTCCACTAGCAGCTTAACAGTTGGCTGTAGGCTACTCCACTAGCAGCTTACCAGTTGGCTGTAGGCTACTCCACTAGCAGCTTACCAGTTGGCTGTAGGCTACTCCACCAGCAGCTTACCAGTTGGCTTTAGGCTACTCTACTAGCAGCTTACCAGTTGGCTGTAGGCTACTCTACTAGCAGCTTGCCAGTTGGCTGTAGGCTACTCCACTAGCAGCTTACCAGTTGGCTGTAGGCTACTCCACTAGCAGCTTACCAGTTGGCTGTAGGCTACTCCACTAGCAGCTTACCACTTGGCTGTAGGCCACTCTACTAGCAGTTTACAAGTTGGCTTTAGGCAACTCCACTAGCAGCGTTCCAGTTGGCTTTAGGCTGCTCCACTAGCAGCTTACCAGTTGGCTTTAAGCTGCTCCACTAGCAGCTTACCAGTTGGCTGTAGGCTACTCCACCAGCAGCTTACCAGTTGGCTGTAGGCTACTCCACCAGCAGCTTACCAGTTGGCTGTAGGCTACTCTACTAGCAGCTTGCCAGTTGGCTGTAGGCTACTCCACTAGCAGCCTACCAGTTGGCTGTAGGCTACTCCACTACCAGCTTACCAGTTGGCTGTAGGCCACTCCACTAGCAGCTTACCAGTTGGCTGTAGGCTACTCCACTAGCAGCTTGCCAGTTGGTTGTAGGCCACTCTACTAGCAGCTTGCCAGTTGGCTGTAAGCTACTCCACTAGCAGCTTGCCAGTTGGCTGTAGGCTACTCTACTAGCAGCTTGCCAGTTGGCTGTAGGCTACTCCACTAGCAGCTTACTAGTTGGCTGTAAGCTACTCTACTAGCATCTTACCAGTTGGCTTTAGGCTACTCCACTAGCAGCTTACCAGTTGGCTGTAGGCTACTCCACCAGCATCTTACCAGTTGGCTGTAGGCTACTCCACTAGCAGCTTGCCAGTTGGCTGTAGGCTACTCTACTAGCAGCTTGCCAGTTGGCTGTAGGCTACTCCACTAGCAGCTTACCAGTTGGCTGTAGGCTACTCAACTAGCAGCTTACCAGTTGGCTGTAAGCTACACCACTAACAGCTTACCAGTTGGCTGTAGGCTACTCCACTAGCAGCTTACCAGTTGGCTGTAGGCTACTCTACTAGCAGCTTGCCAGTTGGCTGTAGGCTACTCCACTAGCATTTTACCAGTTGGCTCTAGGCTACTCCACTAGCAGCTTGCCAGTTGGCTGTAGGCTACTCCACTAGCAGCTTGCCAGTTGGCTGTAGGCTACTCCACTAGCAGCTTGCCAGTTGGCTGTAGGCTACTCTAATAGCAGCTTGCCAGTTGGCTGTAGGCTACTCCACTAGCAGCTTACCAGTTGGCTGTAGGCTACTCCACTAGCAGCTTACCAGTTGGCTGTAGGCACCTCTACTAGCAGATTACCAGTTGGCTGTAGGCTACTCCACTAGCAGCGTTCCAGTTGGCTTTAGGCTGCTCCACTAGCAGCTTACCAGTTGGCTGTAGGCCACTCTACTAGCAGCTTACTAGTTGGCTGTAGGCTACTCCACCAGCAGCTTACCAGTTGGCTGTAGGCTACTCCACCAGCAGCTTACCAGTTGGCTGTAGGCTACTCTACTAGCAGCTTGCCAGTTGGCTGTAGGCTACTCCACTAGCAGCTTACCAGTTGGCTGTAGGCTACTCCACTAGCAGCTTACCAGTTGGCTGTAGGCTACTCCACTAGCAGCTTACCAGTTGGCTGTAGCTTACTCCACTAGCAGCTTACCAGTTGGCTGTAGCTTACTCCACTAGCAGCTTACCAGTTGGCTGTAGGCTACCCTACTAGCAGCTTACCAGTTGGCTGTAGGCTACCCTACTAGCAGCTTACCAGTTGGCTGTAGGCTACTCCACTAGCAGCTTACCAGTTGTCTGTAGACTACTCTACTAGCAGCTTGCCAGTTGACTGTAGGCTACTCCACTAGCAGCTTGCCAGTTGGCTGTAGGCTACACCACTAGCAGCTTACCAGTTGGCTGTAGGCTACTCCACTAGCAGCTTACCAGTTGGCTGTAGGCTACTCCACTAGCAGCTTGCCAGTTGGCTGTAGGCTACACCACTAGCAGCTTAACAGTTGGCTGTAGGCTACTCCACTATTAGCTTACCAGTTGGTTGTAGGCTACTCCACTAGCAGCTTACCAGTTGGCTGTAGGCTACTCCACTAGCAGCTTACCAGTTGGCTTTAGGCTACTCTACTAGCAGCTTACCAGTTGGCTGTAGGCTACTCTACTAGCAGCTTGCCAGTTGGCTGTAGGCTACTCCACTAGCAGCTTACCAGTTGGCTGTAGGCTACTCCACTAGCAGCTTACCAGTTGGCTGTAGGCTACTCCACTAGCAGCTTACCAGTTGGCTGTAGGCCACTCTACTAGCAGTTTACCAGTTGGCTTTAGGCAACTCCACTAGCAGCGTTCCCAGTTGGCTTTAGGCTACTCCACTAGCAGCTTACCAGTTGGCTTTAGGCTGCTCCACTAGCAGCTTACCAGTTGGCTGTAGGCTACTCCACCAGCAGCTTACCAGTTGGCTGTAGGCTACTCCACCAGCAGCTTACCAGTTGGCTGTAGGCTACTCTACTAGCAGCTTGCCAGTTGGCTGTAGGCTACTCCACTAGCAGCCTACCAGTTGGCTGTAGGCTACTCCACTAGCAGCTTACCAGTTGGCTGTAGGCCACTCCACTAGCAGCTTACCAGTTGGCTGTAGGCTACTCCACTAGCAGCTTGCCAGTTGGCTGTAGGCCACTCTACTAGCAGCTTGCCAGTTGGCTGTAAGCTACACCACTAGCAGCTTGCCAGTTGGCTGTAGGCTACTCTACTAGCAGCTTGCCAGTTGGCTGTAGGCTACTCCACTAGCAGCTTACTAGTTGGCTGTAAGCTACTCTACTAGCATCTTACCAGTTGGCTTTAGGCTACTCCACTAGCAGCTTACCAGTTGGCTGTAGGCTACTCCACCAGCATCTTACCAGTTGGCTGTTGGCTACTCTACTAGCAGCTTGCCAGTTGGCTGTAGGCTACTCTACTAGCAGCTTGCCAGTTTGCTGTAGGATACTCCACTAGCAGCTTACCAGTTGGCTGTAGGCTACTCCACTAGCAGCTTACCAGTTGGCTGTAGGCTACACCACTAGCAGCTTACCAGTTGGCTGTAGGCTACTCCACTAGCAGCTTACCAGTTGGCTGTAGGCTACTCTACTAGCAGCTTGCCAGTTGGCTGTAGGCTACTCCACTAGCAGCTTACTAGTTGGCTGTAAGCTACTCCACTAGCAGCTTACCAGTTGGCTTTAGGCTACTCCACTAGCATCTTGCCAGTTGGCTGTATGCTACTCCACTAGCAGCTTGCCAGTTGCCTGTTGTCTACTCTACTAGCAGCTTACCAGTTGGCTGTAGGCTACTCCACCAGCAGTTTGCCAGTTGGCTGTAAGCTACACCACTAACAGCTTACCAGTTGGCTGTAGTCTACTCCACTAGCAGCTTACCAGTTGGCTGTAGGCTACTCCACTAGCAGTTTACCAGTTGGCTGTAGGCTACTCCACTAGCAGCTTGCCAGTTGGCTGTAGGGTACTCCACCTGCAGCTTACCAGTTGGCTGTAGGCTACTCTACTAGCAGCTTACCAGTTGGCTGTAGGCTACTCCACTAGCAGTTTGCCAGTTGGCTGTAAGCTACACCACTTACAACTTACCAGTTGGCTTTAGGGTACTCCACTAGCAGCTTGCCAGTTGGCTGTAGGCTACTCCACTAGCAGCTTGCCAGTTTGCTGTAGGATACTCCACTAGCAGCTTACCAGTTGGCTGTAGGCTACTCCACTAGCAGCTTGCCAGTTGGCTGTAGGCTACACCACTAGCAGCTTACCAGTTGGCTGTAGGCTACTCCACTAGCAGCTTACCAGTTGGCTCTAGGCTACTCCACTAGCAGCTTGCCAGTTGGCTGTAGGCTACTCCACTAGCAGCTTGCCAGTTGGCTGTAGGCTACTCCACTAGCAGCTTGCCAGTTGGCTGTAGGCTACTCCACTAGCAGCTTGCCAGTTGGCTGTAGGCTACTCCACTAGCAGCTTACCAGTTGGCTTTAGGCTACTCCACTAGCAGCGTTCCAGTTGGCTTTAGGCTGCGCCATTAGCAGCTTACCAGTTGGCTTTAGGCTACTCCACTAGCAGCGTTCCAGTTGGCTTTAGGCTACTCCACTAGCAGCTTACCAGTTGGCTGTAGGCCACTCCACTAGCAGCTTACCAGTTGGCTGTAGGCTACTCCACTAGCAGCTTACCAGTTGGCTGTAGGCTACACCACTAGCAGCTTACCAGTTGGCTGTAGGCTACTCCACTAGCAGCTTACCAGTTGGCTGTAGGCTACTCCACTAGCAGCTTGCCAGTTGGCTGTAGGCTACTCCACTAGCAGCTTGCCAGTTGGCTGTAGGCTACTCCACTAGCAGCTTGCCAGTTGGCTGTAGGCTACTCTAATAGCAGCTTGCCAGTTGGCTTTAGGCTACTCCACTAGCAGCTTACCAGTTGGCTGTAGGCTACTCCACTAGCAGCTTACCAGTTGGCTGTAGGCATCTCTACTAGCAGATTACCAGTTGGCTGTAGGCTACTCCACTAGCAGCGTTCCAGTTGGCTTTAGGCTGCTCCACTAGCAGCTTACCAGTTGGCTGTAGGCCACTCCACTAGCAGCTTACTAGTTGGCTGTAGGCTACTCCACCAGCAGCTTACCAGTTGGCTGTAGGCTACTCCACCAGCAGCTTACCAGTTGGCTGTAGGCTATTCTACTAGCAGCTTGCCAGTTGGCTGTAGGCTACTCCACTAGCAGCTTACCAGTTGGCTGTAGGCTACTCCACTAGCAGCTTACCAGTTGGCTATAGGCCACTCCACTAGCAGCTTACCAGTTGGCTGTAGGCTACTCCACTAGCAGCTTGCCAGTTGGCTGTAGGCTACTCCACTAGCAGCTTGCCAGTTGGCTGTAGGCTACTCCACTAGCAGCTTACCAGTTGGCTGTAGGCTACTCCACTAGCAGCTTACCAGTTGGCTGTAGGCTACTCCACAAGCAGCTTACCAGTTGGCTGTAGGCTACTCTACTAGCAGCTTACCAGTTGGCTGTAGGCTACTCTAATAGCAGCTTGCCAGTTGGCTTTAGGCTACTCCACTAGCAGCTTACCAGTTGGCTTTAGGCTACTCCACTAGCAGCGTTCCAGTTGGCTTTAGGCCGCTCCACTAGCAGCTTACCAGTTGGCTGTAGGCCACTCCACTAGCAGCTTACCAGTTGGCTGTAGGCTACTCGACCAGCAGCTTACCAGTTGGCTGTAGGCTACTCCACCAGCAGCTTACCAGTTGGCTGTAGGCTACTCTACTAGCAGCTTACCAGTTGGCTGTAGGCTACTCCACTAGCAGCTTGCCAGTTGGCTGTAGGCTACTCCACTAGCAGCTTGCCAGTTGGCTGTAGGTCACTCTACTAGCAGCTTGCCAGTTGGCTGTAGGGTACTCTACTTTCAGCTTGCCAGTTGGCTGTAGGCTACTCTACTAGCAGCTTGCCAGTTTGCTGTAGGCTACTCCACTAGCAGCTTACCAGTTGGCTGTAGGCTACTCCACTAGCAGCTTACCAGTTGGCTGTAGGCTACTCCACTAGCAGCTTACCAGTTGGCTGTAGGCTACTCCACCAGCAGCTTACCAGTTGGCTGTAGGCTACTCCACTAGCAGCTTACCAGTTGGCTGTAGGCTACTCTACTTGCAGCTTGCCAGTTGGCTGTAGGCTACTCCACTAGCAGCTTACCAGTTGGCTGTAGGCTACTCCACCAGCAGCTTAACAGTTGGCTGTAGGCTACTCTACTAGCAGCTTGCCAGTTGGCTGTAGGCTACTCTACTAGCAGCGCCACTCTACAAGCAGCTTGCCAGTTGGCTGTAGGCTACTCCACTAGCAGCTTACCAGTTGGCTGTAGGCTACTCCACTAGCAGCTTACCAGTTGGCTGTAGGCTACACCACTAGCAGCTTACCAGTTGGCTTTAGGCTACTCCACTAGCAGCTTACCAGTTGGCTGTAGGCTACTCTACTAGCAGCTTACCAGTTGGCTGTAGGCTACTCTACTAGCAGCTTACCAGTTTGCTGTAGGCAACTCCACTAGCAGCTTACTAATTGGCTGTAAGCTACTCCACTAGCAGCTTACCAGTTGGCTTTAGGCTACTCCACTAGCAGCTTACCAGTTGGCTGTAGGCTACTCCACTAGCAGCTTACCAGTTGGCTTTAGGCTACTCCACTAGCAGCTTACCAGTTGGCTGTAGGCTACTCCACTAGCAGCTTACCAGTTGGCTGTAGGCTACTCCACCAGCAGCTTACCAGTTGGCTGTAGGCTACTCCACCAGCAGCTTACCAGTTGGCTGTAGGCTACTCTACTAGCAGCTTGCCAGTTGGCTGTAGGCTACTCTACTAGCAGCGCCACTCTACAAGCAGCTTGCCAGTTGGCTGTAGGCTACTCCACTAGCAGCTTACCAGTTGGCTGTAGGCTACTCCACTAGCAGCTTACCAGTTGGCTGTAGGCCACTCTACTAGCAGTTTACCAGTTGGCTGTAGGCTACCCTACTAGCAGCTTACCAGTTGGCTGTAGGCTACTCCACTAGCAGCTTACCAGGTAGGCTACTCCACTAGCAGCTTACCAGTTGGCTGTAAACTACTCTACTAGCTATTTGCCAGTTGACTGTAGGCTACTCCACTAGCAGCTTGCCAGTTGGCTGTAGGCTACACCACTAGCAGCTTACCAGTTGGCTGTAGGCTACTCCACTAGCAGCTTACCAGTTGGCTGTAGGCTACTCCACTAGCAGCTTGCCAGTTGGCTGTAGGCTACTCCACTAGCAGCTTACCAGTTGGCTGTAGGCTACTCCACTAGCAGCTTACCAGTTGGCTGTAGGCTACTCCACTAGCAGCTTACCAGTTGGCTGTAGGCTACTCCACTAGCAGCTTACCAGTTGGCTGTAGGCTACTCTACTAGCAGCTTGCCAGTTGGCTGTAGGCTACTCTACTAGCAGCTTGCCAGTTGGCTGTAGGCTACTCCACTAGCAGCTTACCAGTTGGCTGTAGGCTACTCTACTAGCAGCTTGCCAGTTGGCTGTAGGCTACTCCACTAGCAGCTTACCAGTTGGCTGTAGGCCACTCTACTAGCAGCTTACCAGTTGGCTTTAGGCTACTCCACTAGCAGCGTTCCAGTTGGCTTTAGGCTGCTCCACTAGCAGCTTACCAGTTAGCTTTAGGCTACTCCACTAGCAGCGTTCCAGTTGGCTTTAGGCTGCTCCACTAGCAGCTTACCAGTTGGCTGTAGGCCACTCCACTAGCAGCTTACCAGTTGGCTGTAGGCTACTCCACCAGCAGCTTACCAGTTGGCTGTAGGCTACTCCACCAGCAGCTTACCAGTTGGCTTTAGGCTACTCTACTAGCAGCTTGCCAGTTGGCTGTAGGCTACTCCACTAGCAGCTTACCAGTTGGCTGTAGGCTACTCCACTAGCAGCTTACCAGTTGGCTGTAGGCTACTCCACTAGCAGCTTGCCAGTTGGCTGTAGGCCACTCTACTAGCAGCTTGCCAGTTGGCTGTAGGCTACTCTACTAGCAGCTTGCCAGTTGGCTGTAGGCTACTCTACTAGCAGCTTGCCAGTTGGCTGTAGGCTACTCCACTAGCAGCTTACTAGTTGGCTGTAAGCTACTCCACTAGCAGCTTACCAGTTGGCTTTAGGCTACTCCACTAGCAGCTTACCAGTTGGCTTTAGGCTACTCCACTAGCAGCTTACCAGTTGGCTGTAGGCTACTCCACCAGCAGCTTACCAGTTGGCTGTTGGCTACTCTACTAGCAGCTTGCCAGTTGGCTGTAGGCACCTCTACTAGCAGATTACCAGTTGGCTTTAGGCTACTCCACTAGCAGCGTTCCAGTTGGCTTTATGCTGCGCCATTAGCAGCTTACCAGTTGGCTTTAGGCTACTCCACTAGCAGCGTTCCAGTTGGCTTTAGGCTGCTCCACTAGCAGCTTACCAGTTGGCTGTAGGCCACTCCACTAGCAGCTTACTAGTTGGCTGTAGGCTACTCCACCAGCAGCTTACCAGTTGGCTGTAGGCTACTCCACCAGCAGCTTACCAGTTGGCTGTAGGCTATTCTACTAGCAGCTTGCCAGTTGGCTGTAGGCTACTCCACTAGCAGATTACCAGTTGGCTGTAGGCTACTCCACTAGCAGCTTACCAGTTGGCTATAGGCCACTCCACTAGCAGCTTACCAGTTGGCTGTAGGCTACTCCACTAGCAGCTTACCAGTTGGCTGTAGGCTACTCCACTAGCAGCTTACCAGTTGGCTGTAGGCTACTCCACTAGCAGCTTCCAGTTGGCTGTAGGCTACTCCACTAGCAGCTTGCCAGTTGGCTGTAGGCTACTCCACTAGCAGCTTGCCAGTTGGCTGTAGGCTACTCCACTAGCAGCTTACCAGTTGGCTGTAGGCTACTCCACTAGCAGCTTGCCAGTTGGCTTTAGGCTGCTCCACTAGCAGCTTACCAGTTGGCTTTAGGCTACTCCACTAGCAGCGTTCCAGTTGGCTTTAGGCTACTCCACTAGCAGCTTACCAGTTGGCTGTAGGCCACTCCACTAGCAGCTTACCAGTTGGCTGTAGGCTACTCCACCAGCAGCTTACCAGTTGGCTGTAGGCTACTCCACTAGCAGCTTACCAGTTGGCTGTAGGCTACTCTACTAGCAGCTTGCCAGTTGGCTGTAGGCTACTCCACTAGCAGCTTACCAGTTGGCTGTAGGCTACTCCACTAGCAGCTTACCAGTTGGCTGTAGGCCACTCCACTAGCAGCTTACCAGTTGGCTGTAGGCCACTCCACTAGCAGCTTACCAGTTGGCTGTAGGCTACTCCACTAGCAGCTTACCAGTTGGCTGTAGGCCACTCCACTAGCAGCTTACCAGTTGGCTGTAGGCTACTCCACTAGCAGCTTACCAGTTGGCTGTAGGCTACTCCACTAGCAGCTTACCAGTTGGCTGTAGGCTACTCCACTAGCAGCTTACCAGTTGGCTCTAGGCTACTCCACTAGCAGCTTGCCAGTTGGCTGTAGGCTACTCCACTAGCAGCTTGCCAGTTGGCTGTAGGCTACTCCACTAGCAGCTTGCCAGTTGGCTGTAGGCTACTCTAATAGCAGCTTGCCAGTTGGCTTTAGGCTACTCCACTAGCAGCTTACCAGTTGGCTGTAGGCTACTCCACTAGCAGCTTACCAGTTGGCTGTAGGCACTCCACTAGCAGCTTACCAGTTGGCTGTAGGCTACTCCACTAGCAGCGTACCAGTTGGCTTTAGGCTACTCCACTAGCAGCTTACCAGTTGGCTATAGGCCACTCCACTAGCAGCTTACCAGTTGGCTGTAGGCTACTCCACCAGCAGCTTACCAGTTGGCTGTAGGCTACTCCACCAGCAGCTTACCAGTTGGCTGTAGGCTACTCTACTAGCAGCTTGCCAGTTGGCTGTAGGCTACTCCACTAGCAGCTTACCAGTTGGCTGTAGGCTACTCCACTAGCAGCTTACCAGTTGGCTATAGGCCACTCCACTAGCAGCTTACCAGTTGGCTGTAGGCTACTCCACTAGCAGCTTGCCAGTTGGCTGTAGGCTACTCCACTAGCAGCTTGCCAGTTGGCTGTAGGCTACTCCACTAGCAGCTTACCAGTTGGCTGTAGGCTACTCCACTAGCAGCTTACCAGTTGGCTGTAGGCTACTCCACTAGCAGCTTACCAGTTGGCTGTAGGCTACTCTACTAGCAGCTTACCAGTTGGCTGTAGGCTACTCTAATAGCAGCTTGCCAGTTGGCTTTAGGCTGCTCCACTAGCAGCTTACCAGTTGGCTGTAGGCTACTCCACTAGCAGCTTTCTAGTTGGCTTTAGGCCACTCCACTAGCAGCTTACCAGTTGGCTGTAGGCTACTCCAATAGCAGCTTACCAGTTGGCTGTAGGCTACTCGACCAGCAGCTTACCAGTTGGCTGTAGGCTACTCCACCAGCAGCTTACCAGTTGGCTGTAGGCTACTCTACTAGCAGCTTGCCAGTTGGCTGTAGGCTACTCCACTAGCAGCGTTCCCAGTTGGCTTTAGGCTACTCCACTAGCAGCTTGCCAGTTGGCTGTAGGCCACTCTACTAGCAGCTTGCCAGTTGGCTGTAGGGCTACTCTACTTCAGCTTGCCAGTTGGCTGTAGGCTACTCTACTAGCAGCTTGCCAGTTTGCTGTAGGCTACTCCACTAGCAGCTTACCAGTTGGCTGTAGGCTACTCCACTAGCAGCTTACCAGTTGGCTGTAGGCTACTCCACCAGCAGCTTACCAGTTGGCTGTAGGCTACTCCACCAGCAGCTTACCAGTTGGCTGTAGGCTACTCTACTTGCAGCTTGCCAGTTGGCTGTAGGCTACTCCACTAGCAGCTTACCAGTTGGCTGTAGGCTACTCCACCAGCAGCTTAACAGTTGGCTGTAGGCTACTCTACTAGCAGCTTGCCAGTTGGCTGTAGGCTACTCTACTAGCAGCGCCACTCTACAAGCAGCTTGCCAGTTGGCTGTAGGCTACTCCACTAGCAGCTTACCAGTTGGCTGTAGGCTACTCCACTAGCAGCTTACCAGTTGGCTGTAGGCTACACCACTAGCAGCTTACCAGTTGGCTT
This sequence comes from Coregonus clupeaformis, assembly GCF_020615455.1. Lineage (NCBI taxonomy): Eukaryota > Metazoa > Chordata > Actinopteri > Salmoniformes > Salmonidae > Coregonus > Coregonus clupeaformis. Next base: position 24,766 of record NW_025534166.1, on the reverse strand, counting down.
TAGGCTACTCCACTAGCAGCTTACCAGTTGGCTGTAGGCTACTCTACTAGCAGCTTACCAGTTGGCTGTAGGCTACTCCACTAGCAGCTTACCAGTTGGCTGTAGGCTACTCCACTAGCAGCTTACTAATTGGCTGTAAGCTACTCCACTAGCAGCTTACCAGTTGGCTTTAGGCTACTCCACTAGCAGCTTACCAGTTGGCTGTAGGCTACTCCACTAGCAGCTTACCAGTTGGCTTTAGGCTACTCCACTAGCAGCTTACCAGTTGGCTGTAGGCTACTCCACTAGCAGCTTACCAGTTGGCTGTAGGCTACTCCACCAGCAGCTTACCAGTTGGCTGTAGGCTACTCCACCAGCAGCTTACCAGTTGGCTGTAGGCTACTCTACTAGCAGCTTGCCAGTTGGCTGTAGGCTACTCTACTAGCAGCGCCACTCTACAAGCAGCTTGCCAGTTGGCTGTAGGCTACTCCACTAGCAGCTTACCAGTTGGCTGTAGGCTACTCCACTAGCAGCTTACCAGTTGGCTGTAGGCCACTCTACTAGCAGCTTACCAGTTGGCTGTAGGCTACCCTACTAGCAGCTTACCAGTTGGCTGTAGGCTACTCCACTAGCAGCTTACCAGTGCTGAGGCTACTCCACTAGCAGCTTACCAGTTGGCTGTAAACTACTCTACTAGCAGCTTTGCCAGTTGGCTGTAGGCTACTCCACTAGCAGCTTGCCAGTTGGCTGTAGGCTACACCACTAGCAGCTTACCAGTTGGCTGTAGGCTACTCCACTAGCAGCTTACCAGTTGGCTGTAGGCTACTCCACTAGCAGCTTGCCAGTTGGCTGTAGGCTACACCACTAGCAGCTTACCAGTTGGCTGTAGGCTACTCCACTATTAGCTTACCAGTTGGCTGTAGGCTACTCCACTAGCAGCTTACCAGTTGGCTGTAGGCTACTCCACCAGCAGCTTACCAGTTGGCTTTAGGCTACTCTACTAGCAGCTTGCCAGTTGGCTGTAGGCTACTCTACTAGCAGCTTGCCAGTTGGCTGTAGGCTACTCCACTAGCAGCTTACCAGTTGGCTGTAGGCTACTCTACTAGCAGCTTGCCAGTTGGCTGTAGGCTACTCCACTAGCAGCTTACCACTTGGCTGTAGGCCACTCTACTAGCAGCTTACCAGTTGGCTTTAGGCTACTCCACTAGCAGCGTTCCAGTTGGCTTTAGGCTACTCCACTAGCAGCTTACCAGTTGGCTTTAGGCTACTCCACTAGCAGCGTTCCCAGTTGGCTTTAGGCTGCTCCACTAGCAGCTTACCAGTTGGCTGTAGGCCACTCCACTAGCAGCTTACCAGTTGGCTGTAGGCTACTCCACCAGCAGCTTACCAGTTGGCTGTAGGCTATTCCACCAGCATCTTACCAGTTGGCTGTAGGCTACTCCACTAGCAGCTTGCCAGTTGGCTGTAGGCTACTCCACTAGCAGCTTACCAGTTGGCTGTAGGCTACTCCACTAGCAGCTTACCAGTTGGCTGTAGGCTACTCCACTAGCAGCTTGCCAGTTGGCTGTAGGCCACTCTACTAGCAGCTTGCCAGTTGGCTGTAGGCTACTCTACTAGCAGCTTGCCAGTTGGCTGTAGGCTACTCTAGTAGCAGCTTGCCAGTTGGCTGTAGGCTACTCCACTAGCAGCTTACCAGTTGGCTGTAGGCTACTCCACTAGCAGCTTACCAGTTGGCTTTAGGCTACTCCACTAGCAGCTTACCAGTTGGCTTTAGGCTACTCCACTAGCAGCTTACCAGTTGGCTGTAGGCTACTCCACCAGCAGCTTACCAGTTGGCTGTAGGCTACTCTACTAGCAGCTTGCCAGTTGGCTGTAGGCTACTCCACTAGCAGCTTACCAGTTGGCTTTAGGCTACTCCACTAGCAGCTTTCCAGTTGGCTTTAGGCTACGCCACTAGCAGCTTACCAGTTGGCTGTAGGCTACTCCACTAGCAGCTTTCCAGTTGGCTTTAGGCTACTCCACTAGCAGCTTACCAGTTGGCTGTAGGCCACTCCACTAGCAGCTTACTAGTTGGCTGTAGGCTACTCCACCAGCAGCTTACCAGTTGGCTGTAGGCTACTCCACCAGCAGCTTACCAGTTGGCTGTAGGCTACTCTACTAGCAGCTTGCCAGTTGGCTGTAGGCTACTCCACTAGCAGCTTACCAGTTGGCTGTAGGCTACTCCACTAGCAGCTTACCAGTTGGCTATAGGCCACTCCACTAGCAGCTTACCAGTTGGCTGTAGGCCACTCCACTAGCAGCTTACCAGTTGGCTGTAGGCTACTCCACTAGCAGCTTACCAGTTGGCTGTAGGCTACTCCACTAGCAGCTTGCCAGTTGGCTGTAGGCTACTCCACTAGCAGCTTGCCAGTTGGCTGTAGGCTACTCCACTAGCAGCTTACCAGTTGGCTGTAGGCTACTCCACTAGCAGCTTACCAGTTGGCTGTAGGCTACTCCACCAGCAGCTTACCAGTTGGCTGTAGGCTACTCTACTAGCAGCTTGCCAGTTGGCTTTAGGCTACTCCACTAGCAGCTTACCAGTTGGCTTTAGGCTACTCCACTAGCAGCGTTCCAGTTGGCTTTAGGCTGCTCCACTAGCAGCTTACCAGTTGGCTGTAGGCCACTCCACTAGCAGCTTACCAGTTGGCTGTAGGCTACTCCACCAGCAGCTTACCAGTTGGTTGTAGGCTACTCCACTAGCAGCTTACCTGTTGGCTGTAGGCTACTCCACCAGCATCTTACCAGTTGGCTGTAGGCTACTCTAATAGCAGCTTACCAGTTGGCTGTAGGCTACTCTACTAGCAGCTTGCCAGTTGGCTGTAGGCTACTCCACTAGCAGCTTGCCAGTTGGCTGTAGGCTACACCACTAGCAGCTTGCCAGTTGGCTGTAGGCCACTCTACTAGCAGCTTGCCAGTTGGCTGTAGGCTACTCTACTAGCAGCTTGCCAGTTGGCTGTAGGCTACTCCACTAGCAGCTTGCCAGTTGGCTGTAGGCTACTCCACTAGCAGCTTACCAGTTGGCTGTAGGCTACTCTACTAGCAGCTTGCCAGTTTGCTGTAGGCTACTCCACTAGCAGCTTACCAGTTGGCTGTAGGCTACTCCACTAGCAGCTTACCAGTTGGCTGTAGGCTACTCCACCAGCAGCTTACCAGTTGGCTGTAGGCTACTCCACCAGCAGCTTACCAGTTGGCTGTAGGCTACTCTACTTGCAGCTTGCCAGTTGGCTGTAGGCTACTCCACTAGCAGCTTACCAGTTGGCTGTAGGCTACTCCACCAGCAGCTTACCAGTTGGCTGTAGGCTACTCTACTAGCAGCTTGCCAGTTGGCTGTAGTCTACTCTACTAGCAGCGCCACTCTACAAGCAGCTTGCCAGTTGGCTGTAGGCTACTCCACTAGCAGCTTACCAGTTGGCTGTAGGCTACTCCACTAGCAGCTTACCAGTTGGCTGTAGGCTACACCACTAGCAGCTTACCAGTTGGCTTTAGGCTACTCCACTAGCAGCTTACCAGTTGGCTGTAGGCTACTCCACTAGCAGCTTACCAGTTGGCTGTAGGCTACTCCACTAGCAGCTTACCAGTTGGCTGTAGGCTACTCCACCAGCAGCTTACCAGTTGGCTGTAGGCTACTCCACCAGCAGCTTACCAGTTGGCTGTAGGCTACTCTACTAGCAGCTTGCCAGTTGGCTGTAGGCTACTCCACTAGCAGCTTACCAGTTGGCTGTAGGCTACTCCACTAGCAGCTTACCAGTTGGCTGTAGGCTACACCACTAGCAGCTTACCAGTTGGCTGTTGGCTACTCCACTAGCAGCTTGCCAGTTGGCTGTAGGCAACTCCACTAGCAGCTTACCAGTTGGCTGTAGGCTACTCCACTAGCAGCTTACCAGTTGGCTGTAGGCTACTCCACTAGCAGCTTACCAGTTGGCTGTAGGCTACTCCACTAGCAGCTTGCCAGTTGGCTGTAGGCTACACCACTAGCAGCTTTGCCAGTTGGCTGTAGGCTACTCCACTAGCAGCTTGCCAGTTGGCTGTAGGCTACTCTACTAGCAGCTTGCCAGTTGGCTGTAGGCTACTCCACTAGCAGCTTGCCAGTTGGCTGTAGGCTACTCCACTAGCAGCTTGCCAGTTGGCTGTAGGCTTCTCCATTAGCAGCTTGCCAGTTGGCTGTAGGCTACTCCACTAGCAGCTTGCCAGGTGGCTTGAGGCTTCTCCATTAGCAGCTTACCAGTTGGCTGTAGGCTACTCCACCAGCAGCTTACCAGTTGGCTTTAGGCTACTCTACTAGCAGCTTGCCAGTTGGCTGTAGGCTACTCTACTAGCAGCTTGCCAGTTGGCTGTAGGCTACTCCACTAGCAGCTTACCAGTTGGCTGTAGGCTACTCCACTAGCAGCTTACCAGTTGGCTGTAGGCTACTCCACTAGCAGCTTGCCAGTTGGCTGTAGGCTACTCCACTAGCAGCTTGCCAGTTGGCTGTAGGCTACTCCACTAGCAGCTTGCCAGTTGGCTGTAGGCTACTCCACTAGCAGCTTGCCAGTTGGCTGTAGGCTACTCCACTAGCAGCTTGCCAGTTGGCTGTAGGCTACACCACTAGCAGCTTACCAGTTGGCTGTAGCTTACTCCACTAGCAGCTTACCAGTTGGCTGTAGGCTACCCTACTAGCAGCTTACCAGTTGGCTGTAGGCTACTCCACTAGCAGCTTACCAGGTAGGCTACTCCACTAGCAGCTTACCAGTTGGCTGTAAACTACTCTACTAGCTATTTTGCCAGTTGACTGTAGGCTACTCCACTAGCAGCTTGCCAGTTGGCTGTAGGCTACACCACTAGCAGCTTACCAGTTGGCTGTAGGCTACTCCACTAGCAGCTTACCAGTTGGCTGTAGGCTACTCCACTAGCAGCTTGCCAGTTGGCTGTAGGCTACACCACTAGCAGCTTACCAGTTGGCTGTAGGCTACTCCACTAGCAGCTTACCAGTTGGCTGTAGGCTACTCCACTAGCAGCTTACCAGTTGGCTGTAGGCTACTCCACCAGCAGCTTACCAGTTGGCTGTAGGCTACTCTACTAGCAGCTTGCCAGTTGGCTGTAGGCTACTCTACTAGCAGCTTGCCAGTTGGCTGTAGGCTACTCCACTAGCAGCTTACCAGTTGGCTGTAGGCTACTCTACTAGCAGCTTGCCAGTTGGCTGTAGGCTACTCCACTAGCAGCTTACCAGTTGGCTGTAGGCTACTCCACTACCAGCTTACCAGTTGGCTGTAGGCTACTCCACTAGCAGCTTGCCAGTTGGCTGTAGGCCACTCCACTAGCAGCTTGCCAGTTGGCTGTAGGCTACTCTACTAGCAGCTTGCCAGTTGGCTGTAGGCTACTCTACTAGCAGCTTGCCAGTTGGCTGTAGGCTACTCCACTAGCAGCTTACCAGTTGGCTGTAAGCTACTCCACTAGCAGCTTACCAGTTGGCTGTAGGCTACTCCACTAGCAGCTTACCAGTTGGCTTTAGGCTACTCCACTAGCAAATTACCAGTTGGCTGTAGGCTACTCCACCAGCAGCTTACCAGTTGGCTGTTGGCTACTCTACTAGCAGCTTGCCAGTTGGCTGTAGGCACCTCTACTAGCAGATTACCAGTTGGCTTTAGGCTACTCCACTAGCAGCGTTCCAGTTGGCTTTAGGCTACGCCACTAGCAGCTTACCAGTTGGCTTTAGGCTACTCCACTAGCAGCTTGCCAGTTGGCTTTAGGCTACTCCACTAGCAGCTTACCAGTTGGCTGTAGGCCACTCCACTAGCAGCTTACCAGTTGGCTGTAGGCTACTCCACCTAGCAGCTTACCAGTTGGCTGTAGGCTACTCCACCAGCAGCTTACCAGTTGGCTGTAGGCTACTCTACTAGCAGCTTGCCAGTTGGCTGTAGGCTACTCCACTAGCAGCTTGCCAGTTGGCTGTAGGCTACTCCACTAGCAGCTTGCCAGTTGGCTGTAGGCTACTCCACTAGCAGCTTACCAGTTGGCTGTAGGCTACTCCACTAGCAGCTTACCAGTTGGCTGTAGGCTACTCCACCAGCATCTTACCAGTTGGCTGTAGGCTACTCTACTAGCAGCTTACCAGTTGGCTGTAGGCTACTCTAATAGCAGCTTGCCAGTTGGCTTTAGGCTGCTCCACTAGCAGCTTTCCAGTTGGCTTTAGGCTACTCCACTAGCAGCGTTCCAGTTGGCTTTAGGCCGCTCCACTAGCAGCTTACCAGTTGGCTGTAGGCCACTCCACTAGCAGCTTACCAGTTGGCTGTAGGCTACTCCACCAGCAGCTTACCAGTTGGCTGTAGGCTACTCCACCAGCAGCTTACCAGTTGGCCATAGGCTACTCTACTAGCAGCTTGCCAGTTGGCTGTAAGCTACTCCACTAGCAGCTTTCCAGTTGGCTTTAGGCTACTCCACTAGCAGCTTGCCAGTTGGCTGTAGGCCACTCCACTAGCAGCTTGCCAGTTGGCTGTAGGCTACTCTACTAGCAGCTTACCAGTTGGCTGTAGGCTACTCCACTAGCAGCTTACCAGTTGGCTGTAGGCTACTCCACTAGCAGCTTACCAGTTGGCTGTAGGCTACTCTACTAGCAGCTTGCCAGTTTGCTGTAGGCTACTCCACTAGCAGCTTACCAGTTGGCTGTAGGCTACTCCACTAGCAGCTTACCAGTTGGCTGTAGGCTACTCCACCAGCAGCTTACCAGTTGGCTGTAGGCTACTCCACCAGCAGCTTACCAGTTGGCTGTAGTCTACTCTACTTGCAGCTTGCCAGTTGGCTGTAGGCTACTCCACTAGCAGCTTACCAGTTGGCTGTAGGCTACTCCACCAGCAGCTTAACAGTTGGCTGTAGGCTACTCTACTAGCAGCGCCACTCTACAAGCAGCTTGCCAGTTGGCTGTAGGCTACTCCACTAGCAGCTTACCAGTTGGCTGTAGGCTACTCCACTAGCAGCTTACCAGTTGGCTGTAGGCTACACCACTAGCAGCTTACCAGTTGGCTTTAGGCTACTCCACTAGCAGCTTACCAGTTGGCTTTAGGCTACTCCACTAGCAGCTTACCAGTTGGCTGTAGGCTACTCCACTAGCAGCTTACCAGTTGGCTGTAGGCTACTCCACCAGCAGCTTACCAGTTGGCTGTAGGCTACTCCACCAGCAGCTTACCAGTTGGCTGTAGGCTACTCCACCAGCAGCTTACCAGTTGGCTGTAGGCTACTCTACTAGCAGCTTGCCAGTTGGCTGTAGGCTACTCCACTAGCAGCTTGCCAGTTGGCTGTAGGCTACTCCACTAGCAGCGTTCCAGTTGGCTTTAGGCCGCTCCACTAGCAGCTTACCAGTTGGCTGTAGGCCACTCCACTAGCAGCTTACCAGTTGGCTGTAGGCTACTCCACCAGCAGCTTACCAGTTGGCTGTAGGCTACTCCACCAGCAGCTTACCAGTTGGCTGTAGGCTACTCCACTAGCAGCTTGCCAGTTGGCTGTAAGCTACTCCACTAGCAGCTTACCAGTTGGCTTTAGGCTACTCCACTAGCAGCTTGCCAGTTGGCTGTAGGCCACTCTACTAGCAGCTTGCCAGTTGGCTGTAGGCTACTCTACTAGCAGCTTGCCAGTTGGCTGTAGGCTACTCCACTAGCAGCTTACCAGTTGGCTGTAGGCTACTCCACTAGCAGCTTACCAGTTGGCTGTAGGCTACTCCACTAGCAGCTTGCCAGTTTGCTGTAGGCTACTCCACTAGCAGCTTACCAGTTGGCTGTAGGCTACTCCACTAGCAGCTTACCAGTTGGCTGTAGGCTACTCCACCAGCAGCTTACCAGTTGGCTGTAGGCTACTCCACCAGCAGCTTACCAGTTGGCTGTAGGCTACTCTACTTGCAGCTTGCCAGTTGGCTGTAGGCTACTCCACTAGCAGCTTACCAGTTGGCTGTAGGCTACTCCACTAGCAGCTTACCAGTTGGCTTTAGGCTACTCCACTAGCAGCTTGCCAGTTGGCTGTAGGCTACTCCACTAGCAGCTTACCAGTTGGCTGTAGGCTACTCCACTAGCAGCTTACCAGTTGGCTGTAGGCTACTCCACCAGCAGCTTACCAGTTGGCTGTAGGCTACTCCACCAGCAGCTTACCAGTTGGCTGTAGGCTACTCTACTAGCAGCTTGCCAGTTGGCTGTAGGCTACTCCACTAGCAGCTTACCAGTTGGCTGTAGGCTACTCCACTAGCAGCTTACCAGTTGGCTTTAGGCTACTCCACTAGCAGCTTGCCAGTTTGCTGTAGGCTACTCCACTAGCAGCTTACCAGTTGGCTGTAGGCTACTCAACCAGCAGCTTACCAGTTGGCTGTAGGCTACTCCACCAGCAGCTTACCAGTTGGCTGTAGGCTACTCTACTAGCAGCTTGCCAGTTGGCTGTAATCTACTCCACTAGCAGCTTACCAGTTGGCTTTAGGCTACTCCACTAGCAGCTTGCCAGTTGGCTGTAGGCCACTCTACTAGCAGCTTGCCAGTTGGCTGTAGGCTACTCCACTAGCAGCTTGCCAGTTGGCTGTAGGCTACTCCACTAGCAGCTTACCAGTTGGCTGTAGGCTACTCCACTAGCAGCTTACCAGTTGGCTGTAGGCTACTCCACTAGCAGCTTGCCAGTTGCTGTAGGCTACTCCACTAGCAGCTTACCAGTTGGCTGTAGGCTACTCCACTAGCAGCTTACCAGTTGGCTGTAGGCTACTCCACCAGCAGCTTACCAGTTGGCTGTAGGCTACTCCACCAGCAGCTTACCAGTTGGCTGTAGGCTACTCTACTTGCAGCTTGCCAGTTGGCTGTAGGCTACTCCACTAGCAGCTTACCAGTTGGCTGTAGGCTACTCCACCAGCAGCTTACCAGTTGGCTGTAGGCTACTCTACTAGCAGCGCCACTCTACAAGCAGCTTGCCAGTTGGCTGTAGGCTACTCCACTAGCAGCTTACCAGTTGGCTGTAGGCTACTCCACTAGCAGCTTACCAGTTGGCTGTAGGCTACACCACTAGCAGCTTACCAGTTGGCTTTAGGCTACTCCACTAGCAGCTTACCAGTTGGCTTTAGGCTACTCCACTAGCAGCTTACCAGTTGGCTGTAGGCTACTCCACTAGCAGCTTACCAGTTGGCTGTAGGCTACTCCACCAGCAGCTTACCAGTTGGCTTTAGGCTACTCCACCAGCAGCTTACCAGTTGGCTGTAGGTTACTCTACTAGCAGCTTGACAGTTGGCTGTAGGCTACTCTACTAGCAGCGCCACTCTACAAGCAGCTTGCCAGTTGGCTGTAGGCTACTCCACTAGCAGCTTACCAGTTGGCTGTAGGCTACTCCACTAGCAGCTTACCAGTTGGCTGTAGGCTACTCCACTAGCAGCTTACCAGTTGGCTGTAGGCTACTCCACTAGCAGCTTGCCAGTTGGCTGTAGGCTACAACACTAGCAGTTTGCCAGTTGGCTGTAGGCTACTCTACTAGCAGCTTGCCAGTTGGCTGTAGGCTACTCTACTAGCAGCTTGCCAGTTGGCTGTAGGCTACTCCACTAGCAGCTTGCCAGTTGGCTGTAGGCTACTCCACTAGCAGCCACTAGCAGCTTGCCAGTTGGCTGTAGGCTTCTCCATTAGCAGCTTGCCAGTTGGCTGTAGGCTACTCCACTAGCAGCTTGCCAGTTGGCTTGAGGCTACTCCACTAGCAGCTTGCCAGTTGGCTGTAGGCTACTCCACTAGCAGCTTACCAGTTGGCTGTAGGCTACTCTACTAGCAGCTTACCAGTTGGCTGTAGGCTACTCCACCAGCAGCTTGCCAGTTGGCTGTAGGCTACTCTACTAGCAGCTTGCCAGTTGGCTGTAGGCTACTCCACTAGCAGCTTACCAGTTGGCTGTAGGCTACTCCACTAGCAGCTTGCCAGTTGGCTGTATGCTACTCCACTAGCAGCTTGCCAGTTGGCTGTAGGCTACTCCACTAGCAGCTTGCCAGTTTGCTGTAGGCTACTCCACTAGCAGCTTGCCAGTTGGCTGTAGGCTACTCCACTAGCAGCTTGCCAGTTGGCTGTAGGCTACACCACTAGCAGCTTACCAGTTGGCTGTAGCTTACTCCACTAGCAGCTTACCAGTTGGCTGTAGGCTTACTCCACTAGCAGCTTACCAGTTGGCTGTAGGCTACCCTACTAGCAGCTTACCAGTTGGCTGTAGGCTACTCCACTAGCAGCTTACCAGTGCTGTAGGCTACTCCACTAGCAGCTTACCAGTTGGCTGTAGACTACTCTACTAGCTATCTTGCCAGTTGGCTGTAGGCTACACCACTAGCAGCTTACCAGTTGGCTGTAGGCTACTCCACTAGCAGCTTACCAGTTGGCTGTAGGCTACTCCACTAGCAGCTTGCCAGTTGGCTGTAGGCTACTCCACTAGCAGCTTACCAGTTGGCTGTAGGCTACTCCACTATTAGCTTACCAGTTGGTTGTAGGCTACTCCACTAGCAGCTTACCAGTTGGCTGTAGGCTACTCCACCAGCAGCTTACCAGTTGGCTTTAGGCTACTCTACTAGCAGCTTGCCAGTTGGCTGTAGGCTACTCTACTAGCAGCTTGCCAGTTGGCTGTAGGCTACTCCACTAGCAGCTTACCAGTTGGCTGTTGGCTACTCTACTAGCAGTTTGCCAGTTGGCTGTAGGCTACTCCACTAGCAGTTTACCAGTTGGCTGTAGTCTACTCCACTAGCAGCTTACCAGTTGGCTTTAGGCTACTCCACTAGCAGCGTTCCAGTTGGCTTTAGGCTGCTCCACTAGCAGCTTACCAGTTGGCTTTAGGCTACTCCACTAGCAGCGTTCCAGTTGGCTTTAGGCTGCTCCACTAGCAGCTTACCAGTTGGCTGTAGGCCACTCCACTAGCAGCTTACCAGTTGGCTGTAGGCTACTCCACCAGCAGCTTACCAGTTGGCTGTAGGCTATTCCACCAGCATCTTACCAGTTGGCTGTAGGCTACTCTACTAGCAGCTTGCCAGTTGGCTGTAGGCTACTCCACTAGCAGCTTACCAGTTGGCTGTAGGCTACTCCACTACCAGCTTACCAGTTGGCTGTAGGCTACTCCACTAGCAGCTTGCCAGTTGGTTGTAGGCCACTCTACTAGCAGCTTGCCAGTTGGCTGTAGGCTACTCTACTAGCAGCTTGCCAGTTGGCTGTAGGCTACTCTACTAGCAGCTTGCCAGTTGGCTGTAGGCTACTCCACTAGCAGCTTACTAGTTGGCTGTAGGCTACTCCACTAGCAGCTTTCCAGTTGGCTTTAGGCCGCTCCACTAGCAGCTTACCAGTTGGCTGTAGGCCACTCCACTAGCAGCTTACCAGTTGGCTGTAGGCTACTCCACCAGCAGCTTACCAGTTGGCTGTAGGCTACTCCACCAGCAGCTTACCAGTTGGCTGTAGGCTACTCTACTAACAGCTTGCCAGTTGGCTGTAAGCTACTCCACTAGCAGCGTTCCAGTTGGCTTTAGGCTACTCCACTAGCAGCTTGCTTGCCAGTTGGCTGTAGGCCACTCTACTAGCAGCTTGCCAGTTGGCTGTAGGCTACTCTACTAGCAGCTTGCCAGTTGGCTGTAGGCTACTCCACTAGCAGCTTACTAGTTGGCTGTAAGCTACTCCACTAGCAGCTTACCAGTTGGCTGTAGGCTACTCTACTAGCAGCTTGCCAGTTTGCTGTAGGCTACTCCACTAGCAGCTTACCAGTTGGCTGTAGGCTACTCCACTAGCAGCTTACCAGTTGGCTGTAGGCTACACCACTAGCAGCTTACCAGTTGGCTGTAGGCTACTCTACTAGCAGCTTGCCAGTTGGCTGTAGGCTACACCACTAGCAGCTTGCCAGTTGGCTGTAGGCTACTCTACTAGCAGCTTGCCAGTTGGCTGTAGGCTACTCCACTAGCAGCTTGCCAGTTGGCTGTAGGCTACTCCACTAGCAGCTTGCCAGTTGGCTGTAGGCTACTCCACTAGCAGCCACTAGCAGCTTGCCAGTTGGCTGTAGGCTTCTCCATTAGCAGCTTGCCAGTTGGCTGTAGGCTACTCCACTAGCAGCTTGCCAGTTGGCTTTAGGCTACTCCACTAGCAGCTTGCCAGTTGGCTGTAGGCTACTCCACTAGCAGCTTTACCAGTTGGCTGTAGGCTACTCCGCTAGCAGCTTACCAGTTGGCTGTAGGCTACTCCACCAGCAGCTTGCCAGTTGGCTGTAGGCTACTCTACTAGCAGCTTGCCAGTTGGCTGTAGGCTACTCCACTAGCAGCTTACCAGTTGGCTGTAGGCTACTCCACTAGCAGCTTGCCAGTTGGCTGTAGGCTACTCCACTAGCAGCTTGCCAGTTGGCTGTAGGCTACTCCACTAGCAGCTTGCCAGTTGGCTGTAGGCTACTCCACTAGCAGCTTGCCAGTTGGCTGTAGGCTACTCCACTAGCAGCTTGCCAGTTGGCTGTAGGCTACTCCACTAGCAGCTTACCAGTTGGCTGTAGCTTACTCCACTAGCAGCTTACCAGTTGGCTGTAGCTTACTCCACTAGCAGCTTACCAGTTGGCTGTAGGCTACCCTACTAGCAGCTTACCAGTTGGCTGTAGGCTACTCCACTAGCAGCTTACCAGGTAGGCTACTCCACTAGCAGCTTACCAGTTGGCTGTAAACTACTCTACTAGCAGCTTGCCAGTTGGCTGTAGGCTACTCCACTAGCAGCTTACCAGTTGGCTGTAGGCTACTCCACTAGCAGCTTACCAGTTGGCTGTAGGCTACACCACTAGCAGCTTGCCAGTTGGCTGTAGGCTACACCACTAGCAGCTTACCAGTTGGCTGTAGGCTACTCCACTAGCAGCTTACCAGTTGGCTGTAGGCTACTCCACTAGCAGCTTACCAGTTGGCTGTAGGCTACTCCACCAGCAGCTTACCAGTTGGCTGTAGGCTACTCTACTAGCAGCTTGCCAGTTGGCTGTAGGCTACTCTACTAGCAGCTTGCCAGTTGGCTGTAGGCTACTCCACTAGCAGCTTACCAGTTGGCTGTAGGCTACTCTACTAGCAGTTTGCCAGTTGGCTGTAGGCTACTCCACTAGCAGTTTACCAGTTGGCTGTAGTCTACTCCACTAGCAGCTTGCCAGTTGGCTTTAGGCTACTCCACTAGCAGCGTTCCAGTTGGCTTTAGGCTGCTCCACTAGCAGCTTACCAGTTGGCTTTAGGCTACTCCACTAGCAGCTTTCCAGTTGGCTTTAGGCTGCTCCACTAGCAGCTTACCAGTTGGCTGTAGGCTGCTTCACTAGCAGCTTACCAGTTGGCTGTAGGCCACTCCACTAGCAGCTTACCAGTTGGCTGTAGGCTACTCCACCAGCAGCTTACCAGTTAGCTGTAGGCTACTCCACCAGCAGCTTACCAGTTGGCTGTAGGCTACTCCACTAGCAGCTTACCAGTTGGCTGTAGGCTACTCCACTAGCAGCTTACCAGTTGGCTGTAGGCTACTCCACTACCAGCTTACCAGTTGGCTGTAGGCTACTCCACTAGCAGCTTGCCAGTTGGCTGTAGGCCACTCCACTAGCAGCTTGCCAGTTGGCTGTAGGCTACTCCACTAGCAGCTTGCCAGTTGGCTGTAGGCTACTCCACTAGCAGCTTGCCAGTTGGCTGTAGGCTACTCCACTAGCAGCTTACCAGTTGGCTGTAGGCTACTCCACTAGCAGCTTACCAGTTGGCTTTAGGCTACTCCACTAGCAGCTTACCAGTTGGCTGTAGGCCACTCCACTAGCAGCTTACCAGTTGGCTGTAGGCTACTCCACCAGCAGCTTACCAGTTGGCTGTAGGCTACTCCACCAGCAGCTTACCAGTTGGCTGTAGGCTACTCTACTAGCAGCTTGCCAGTTGGCTGTAAGCTACTCCACTAGCAGCTTACCAGTTGGCTTTAGGCTACTCCACTAGCAGCTTGCCAGTTGGCTGTAGGCCACTCTACTAGCAGCTTGCCAGTTGGCTGTAGGCTACTCTACTAGCAGCTTGCCAGTTGGCTGTAGGCTACTCCACTAGCAGCTTACCAGTTGGCTGTAGGCTACTCCACTAGCAGCTTACCAGTTGGCTGTAGGCTACTCCACTAGCAGCTTGCCAGTTGCTGTAGGCTACTCCACTAGCAGCTTACCAGTTGGCTGTAGGCTACTCCACTAGCAGCTTACCAGTTGGCTGTAGGCTACTCCACCAGCAGCTTACCAGTTGGCTGTAGGCTACTCCACCAGCAGCTTACCAGTTGGCTGTAGTCTACTCTACTTGCAGCTTGCCAGTTGGCTGTAGGCTACTCCACTAGCAGCTTACCAGTTGGCTGTAGGCTACTCCACTAGCAGCTTACCAGTTGGCTTTAGGCTACTCCACTAGCAGCTTGCCAGTTTGCTCTAGGCTACTCCACTAGCAGCTTACCAGTTGGCTGTAGGCTACTCCACTAGCAGCTTACCAGTTGGCTGTAGGCTACTCCACCAGCAGCTTACCAGTTGGCTGTAGGCTACTCCACCAGCAGCTTACCAGTTGGCTGTAGTCTACTCTACTTGCAGCTTGCCAGTTGGCTGTAGGCTACTCCACTAGCAGCTTACTAGTTGGCTGTAAGCTACTCCACTAGCAGCTTACCAGTTGGCTTTAGGCTACTCCACTAGCAGCTTGCCAGTTTGCTGTAGGCTACTCCACTAGCAGCTTACCAGTTGGCTGTAGGCTACTCAACCAGCAGCTTACCAGTTGGCTGTAGGCTACTCCACCAGCAGCTTACCAGTTGGCTGTAGGCTACTCTACTAGCAGCTTGCCAGTTGGCTGTAAGCTACTCCACTAGCAGCGTTCCAGTTGGCTTTAGGCTACTCCACTAGCAGCTTGCCAGTTGGCTGTAGGCCACTCTACTAGCAGCTTGCCAGTTGGCTGTAGGCTACTCTACTAGCAGCTTGCCAGTTGGCTGTAGGCTACTCCACTAGCAGCTTACCAGTTGGCTGTAGGCTACTCCACTAGCAGCTTACCAGTTGGCTGTAGGCTACTCTACTAGCAGCTTGCCAGTTTGCTGTAGGCTACTCCACTAGCAGCTTACCAGTTGGCTGTAGGCTACTCCACTAGCAGCTTACCAGTTGGCTGTAGGCTACTCCACCAGCAGCTTACCAGTTGGCTGTAGGCTACTCCACCAGCAGCTTACCAGTTGGCTGTAGTCTACTCTACTTGCAGCTTGCCAGTTGGCTGTAGGCTACTCCACTAGCAGCTTACTAGTTGGCTGTAGGCTACTCCACTAGCAGCTTACCAGTTGGCTGTAGGCTACTCCACTAGCAGCTTGCCAGTTTGCTGTAGGCTACTCCACTAGCAGCTTACCAGTTGGCTGTAGGCTACTCCACTAGCAGCTTACCAGTTGGCTGTAGGCTACTCCACCAGCAGCTTACCAGTTGGCTGTAGGCTACTCCACCAGCAGCTTACCAGTTGGCTGTAGGCTACTCTACTAGCAGCTTGCCAGTTGGCTGTAGGCTACTCCACTAGCAGCTTACCAGTTGGCTGTAGGCTACTCCACCAGCAGCTTACCAGTTGGCTGTAGGCTACTCTACTAGCAGCGCCACTCTCAGCAGCTTGCCAGTTGGCTGTAGGCTACTCCACTAGCAGCTTACCAGTTGGCTGTAGGCTACTCCACTAGCAGCTTACCAGTTGGCTGTAGGCTACTCCACTAGCAGCTTACCAGTTGGCTTTAGGCTACTCCACTAGCAGCTTACCAGTTGGCTTTAGGCTACTCCACTAGCAGCTTACCAGTTGGCTGTAGGCTACTCCACTAGCAGCTTACCAGTTGGCTGTAGGCTACTCCACCAGCAGCTTACCAGTTGGCTTTAGGCTACTCCACCAGCAGCTTACCAGTTGGCTGTAGGCTACTCTACTAGCAGCTTGCCAGTTGGCTGTAGGCTACTCTACTAGCAGCGCCACTCTACAAGCAGCTTGCCAGTTGGCTGTAGGCTACTCCACTAGCAGCTTACCAGTTGGCTGTAGGCTACTCCACTAGCAGCTTACCAGTTGGCTGTAGGCTACACCACTAGCAGCTTACCAGTTGGCTGTAGGCTACTCTACTAGCAGCTTGCCAGTTGGCTGTAGGCTACACCACTAGCAGCTTGCCAGTTGGCTGTAGGCTACTCTACTAGCAGCTTGCCAGTTGGCTGTAGGCTACTCTACTAGCAGCTTGCCAGTTGGCTGTAGGCTACTCCACTAGCAGCTTGCCAGTTGGCTGTAGGCTACTCCACTAGCAGCCACTAGCAGCTTGCCAGTTGGCTGTAGGCTACTCCACTAGCAGCTTGCCAGTTGGCTGTAGGCTACTCCACTAGCAGCTTGCCAGGTGGCTTGAGGCTTCTCCATTAGCAGCTTGCCAGTTGACTGTAGGCTACTCCACTAGCAGCTTACCAGTTGGCTGTAGGCTACTCTGCTAGCAGCTTACCAGTTGGCTGTAGGCTACTCCACCAGCAGCTTGCCAGTTGGCTGTAGGCTACTCTACTAGCAGCTTGCCAGTTGGCTGTAGGCTACTCCACTAGCAGCTTACCAGTTGGCTGTAGGCTACTCCACTAGCAGCTTGCCAGTTGGCTGTATGCTACTCCACTAGCAGCTTGCCAGTTGGCTGTAGGCTACTCCACTAGCAGCTTGCCAGTTTGCTGTAGGCTACTCCACTAGCAGCTTGCCAGTTGGCTGTAGGCTACTCCACTAGCAGCTTGCCAGTTGGCTGTAGGCTACACCACTAGCAGCTTACCAGTTGGCTGTAGCTTACTCCACTAGCAGCTTACCAGTTGGCTGTAGGCTTACTCCACTAGCAGCTTACCAGTTGGCTGTAGGCTACCCTACTAGCAGCTTACCAGTTGGCTGTAGGCTACTCCACTAGCAGCTTACCAGGTAGGCTACTCCACTAGCAGCTTACCAGTTGGCTGTAAACTACTCTACTAGCTATTTGCCAGTTGACTGTAGGCTACACCACTAGCAGCTTACCAGTTGGCTGTAGGCTACTCCACTAGCTGCTTACCAGTTGGCTGTAGGCTACACCACTAGCAGCTTGCCAGTTGGCTGTAGGCTACACCACTAGCAGCTTACCAGTTGGCTGTAGGCTACTCCACTATTAGCTTACCAGTTGGTTGTAGGCTACTCCACTAGCAGCTTACCAGTTGGCTGTAGGCTACTCCACCAGCAGCTTACCAGTTGGCTTTAGGCTACTCTACTAGCAGCTTGCCAGTTGGCTGTAGGCTACTCTACTAGCAGCTTGCCAGTTGGCTGTAGGCTACTCCACTAGCAGCTTACCAGTTGGCTGTAGGCTACTCTACTAGCAGCTTGCCAGTTGGCTGTAGGCTACTCCACTAGCAGCTTACCACTTGGCTGTAGGCAACTCTACTAGCAGTTTACCAGTTGGCTTTAGGCTACTCCACTAGCAGCGTTCCAGTTGGCTCTAGGCTGCTCCACTAGCAGCTTACCAGTTAGCTTTAGGCTACTCCACTAGCAGCGTTCCAGTTGGCTTTAGGCTGCTCCACTAGCAGCTTACCAGTTGGCTGTAGGCCACTCCACTAGCAGCTTACCAGTTGGCTGTAGGCTACTCCCCCAGCAGCTTACCAGTTGGCTGTAGGCTATTCCACCAGCATCTTACCAGTTGGCTGTAGGCTACTCTACTAGCAGCTTGCCAGTTGGCTGTAGGCTACTCCACTAGCAGCTTACCAGTTGGCTGTAGGCTACTCCACTACCAGCTTACCAGTTGGCTGTAGGCTACTCCACTAGCAGCTTGCCAGTTGGCTGTAGGCCACTCTACTAGCAGCTTGCCAGTTGGCTGTAGGCTACTCTACTAGCAGCTTGCCAGTTGGCTGTAGGCTACTCTACTAGCAGCTTGCCAGTTGGCTGTAGGCTACTCCACTAGCAGCTTACTAGTTGGCTGTAAGCTACTCCACTAGCAGCGTTCCAGTTGGCTTTAGGCCGCTCCACTAGCAGCTTACCAGTTGGCTGTAGGCCACTCCACTAGCAGCTTACCAGTTGGCTGTAGGCTACTCCACCAGCAGCTTACCAGTTGGCTGTAGGCTACTCCACCAGCAGCTTACCAGTTGGCTGTAGGCTACTCTACTAGCAGCTTGCCAGTTGGCTGTAGGCTACTCCACTAGCAGCGTTCCAGTTGGCTTTAGGCTACTCCACTAGCAGCTTGCCAGTTGGCTGTAGGCCACTCTACTAGCAGCTTGCCAGTTGGCTGTAGGCTACTCTACTAGCAGCTTGCCAGTTGGCTGTAGGCTACTCCACTAGCAGCTTACTAGTTTGGCTGTAAGCTACTCCACTAGCAGCTTACCAGTTGGCTGTAGGCTACTCTACTAGCAGCTTGCCAGTTTGCTGTAGGCTACTCCACTAGCAGCTTACCAGTTGGCTGTAGGCTACTCCACTAGCAGCTTACCAGTTGGCTGTAGGCTACTCCACTAGCAGCTTACCAGTTGGCTGTAGGCTACTCCACTAGCAGCTTGCCAGTTGGCTGTAGGCTACTCCACTAGCAGCTTTGCCAGTTGGCTGTAGGCTACTCCACTAGCAGCTTGCCAGTTGGCTGTAGGCTACTCCACTAGCAGCTTGCCAGTTGGCTGTAGGCTACTCCACTAGCAGCTTGCCAGTTGGCTGTAGGCTACTCCACTAGCAGCCACTAGCAGCTTGCCAGTTGGCTGTAGGCTACTCCACTAGCAGCTTGCCAGTTGGCTGTAGGCTACTCCACTAGCAGCTTGCCAGTTGGCTTGAGGCTACTCCATTAGCAGCTTGCCAGTTGGCTGTAGGCTACTCCACTAGCAGCTTACCAGTTGGCTGTAGGCTACTCTGCTAGCAGCTTACCAGTTGGCTGTAGGCTACTC
Organism: Coregonus clupeaformis; assembly: GCF_020615455.1. Taxonomy (NCBI): domain Eukaryota; kingdom Metazoa; phylum Chordata; class Actinopteri; order Salmoniformes; family Salmonidae; genus Coregonus; species Coregonus clupeaformis. Next base: position 5,943 of record NW_025534166.1, on the reverse strand, counting down.
CACCAGCAGCTTGCCAGTTGGCTGTAGGCTACTCTACTAGCAGCTTGCCAGTTGGCTGTAGGCTACTCCACTAGCAGCTTACCAGTTGGCTGTAGGCTACTCCACTAGCAGCTTGCCAGTTGGCTGTATGCTACTCCACTAGCAGCTTGCCAGTTGGCTGTAGGCTACTCCACTAGCAGCTTGCCAGTTTGCTGTAGGCTACTCCACTAGCAGCTTGCCAGTTGGCTGTAGGCTACTCCACTAGCAGCTTGCCAGTTGGCTGTAGGCTACACCACTAGCAGCTTACCAGTTGGCTGTAGGCTTACTCCACTAGCAGCTTACCAGTTGGCTGTAGGCTTACTCCACTAGCAGCTTACCAGTTGGCTGTAGGCTACCCTACTAGCAGCTTACCAGTTGGCTGTAGGCTACTCCACTAGCAGCTTACCAGGTAGGCTACTCCACTAGCAGCTTACCAGTTGGCTGTAAACTACTCTACTAGCTATTTGCCAGTTGGCTGTAGGCTACACCACTAGCAGCTTACCAGTTGGCTGTAGGCTACTCCACTAGCAGCTTACCAGTTGGCTGTAGGCTACTCCACTAGCAGCTTGCCAGTTGGCTGTAGGCTACACCACTAGCAGCTTACCAGTTGGCTGTAGGCTACTCCACTAGTAGCTTACCAGTTGGCTGTAGGCTACTCCACTAGCAGCTTACCAGTTGGCTGTAGGCTACTCCACCAGCAGCTTACCAGTTGGCTTTAGGCTACTCTACTAGCAGCTTGCCAGTTGGCTGTAGGCTACTCTACTAGCAGCTTGCCAGTTGGCTGTAGGCTACTCCACTAGCAGCTTACCAGTTGGCTGTAGGCTACTCCACTAGCAGCTTGCCAGTTGGCTGTAGGCTACTCCACTAGCAGCTTACCAGTTGGCTGTAGGCAACTCTACTAGCAGCTTACCAGTTGGCTGTAGGCTACTCTGCTAGCAGCTTACCAGTTGGCTGTAGGCTACTCCACTAGCAGCTTGCCAGTTGGCTGTAGGCTACTCTACTAGCAGCTTGCCAGTTGGCTGTAGGCTACTCCACTAGCAGCTTACCAGTTGGCTGTAGGCTACTCCACTAGCAGCTTGCCAGTTGGCTGTAGGCTACTCCACTAGCAGCTTGCCAGTTGGCTGTAGGCTACTCCACTAGCAGCTTGCCAGTTGGCTGTAGGCTACTCCACTAGCAGCTTGCCAGTTGGCTGTAGGCTACTCCACTAGCAGCTTGCCAGTTGGCTGTAGGCTACACCACTAGCAGCTTACCAGTTGGCTGTAGGCTACTCCACTAGCAGCTTACCAGTTGGCTGTAGGCTACTCCACTAGCAGCTTACCAGTTGGCTGTAGGCTACCCACTAGCAGCTTACCAGTTGGCTGTAGGCTACTCCACTAGCAGCTTGCCAGTTGGTAGGCTACTCCACTAGCAGCTTACCAGTTGGCTGTAAGCTACTCTACTAGCTAGTTTGCCAGTTGACTGTAGGCTACACCACTAGCAGCTTACCAGTTGGCTGTAGGCTACTCCACTAGCTGCTTACCAGTTGGCTGTAGGCTACACCACTAGCAGCTTGCCAGTTGGCTGTAGGCTACACCACTAGCAGCTTACCAGTTGGCTGTAGGCTACTCCACTAGCAGCTTACCAGTTGGCTGTAGGCTACTCCACTAGCAGCTTACCAGTTGGCTGTAGGCTACTCCACCAGCAGCTTACCAGTTGGCTTTAGGCTACTCTACTAGCAGCTTGCCAGTTGGCTGTAGGCTACTCTACTAGCAGCTTGCCAGTTGGCTGTAGGCTACTCCACTAGCAGCTTACCAGTTGGCTGTAGGCTACTCTACTAGCAGCTTGCCAGTTGGCTGTAGGCTACTCCACTAGCAGCTTACCACTTGGCTGTAGGCAACTCTACTAGCAGTTTACCAGTTGGCTTTAGGCTACTCCACTAGCAGCGTTCCAGTTGGCTTTAGGCTGCTCCACTAGCAGCTTACCAGTTGGCTTTAGGCTACTCCACTAGCAGCGTTCCAGTTGGCTTTAGGCTGCTCCACTAGCAGCTTACCAGTTGGCTGTAGGCTACTCCACTAGCAGCTTACCAGTTGGCTGTAGGCTACTCCCACCAGCAGCTTACCAGTTGGCTGTAGGCTACTCCACCAGCATCTTACCAGTTGGCTGTAGGCTACTCTACTAGCAGCTTGCCAGTTGGCTGTAGGCTACTCCACTAGCAGCTTACCAGTTGGCTGTAGGCTACTCCACTACCAGCTTACCAGTTGGCTGTAGGCTACTCCACTAGCAGCTTGCCAGTTGGTTGTAGGCCACTCTACTAGCAGCTTGCCAGTTGGCTGTAGGCTACTCCACTAGCAGCTTGCCAGTTGGCTGTAGGCTACTCTACTAGCAGCTTGCCAGTTGGCTGTAGGCTACTCCACTAGCAGCTTACCAGTTGGCTGTAAGCTACTCCACTAGCAGCTTTCCAGTTGGCTTTAGGCTACTCCACTAGCAGCTTACCAGTTGGCTGTAGGCCACTCCACTAGCAGCTTACCAGTTGGCTGTAGGCTACTCCACCAGCAGCTTACCAGTTGGCTGTAGGCTACTCCACCAGCAGCTTACCAGTTGGCTGTAGGCTACTCTACTAACAGCTTGCCAGTTGGCTGTAGGCTACTCCACTAGCAGCTTACCAGTTGGCTTTAGGCTACTCCACTAGCAGCTTGCCAGTTGGCTGTAGGCCACTCCACTAGCAGCTTGCCAGTTGGCTGTAGGCTACTCTACTAGCAGCTTGCCAGTTGGCTGTAGGCTACTCCACTAGCAGCTTACCAGTTGGCTGTAAGCTACTCCACTAGCAGCTTACCAGTTGGCTGTAGGCTACTCTACTAGCAGCTTGCCAGTTTGCTGTAGGCTACTCCACTAGCAGCTTACCAGTTGGCTGTAGGCTACTCCACTAGCAGCTTACCAGTTGGCTGTAGGCTACTCCACCAGCAGCTTACCAGTTGGCTGTAGGCTACTCCACCAGCAGCTTACCAGTTGGCTGTAGTCTACTCTACTTGCAGCTTACCAGTTGGCTGTAGGCTACTCCACTAGCAGCTTACTAGTTGGCTGTAGGCTACTCCACTAGCAGCTTACCAGTTGGCTTTAGGCCACTCCACTAGCAGCTTACCAGTTGGCTGTAGGCTACTCCACTAGCAGCTTACCAGTTGGCTGTAGGCTACTCCACTAGCAGCTTACCAGTTGGCTGTAGGCTACTCCACCAGCAGCTTACCAGTTGGCTGTAGGCTACTCCACCAGCAGCTTACCAGTTGGCTGTAGTCTACTCTACTAGCAGCTTGCCAGTTGGCTGTAGGCTACTCCACTAGCAGCTTACTAGTTGGCTGTAAGCTACTCCACTAGCAGCTTACCAGTTGGCTTTAGGCTACTCCACTAGCAGCTTGCCAGTTTGCTGTAGGCTACTCCACTAGCAGCTTACCAGTTGGCTGTAGGCTACTCCACTAGCAGCTTACCAGTTGGCTGTAGGCTACTCCACCAGCAGCTTACCAGTTGGCTGTAGGCTACTCTACTAGCAGCTTGCCAGTTGGCTGTAGGCTACTCCACTAGCAGCGTTCCCAGTTGGCTTTAGGCTACTCCACTAGCAGCTTGCCAGTTGGCTGTAGGCTACTCTACTAGCAGCTTGCCAGTTGGCTGTAGGCTACTCTACTAGCAGCTTGCCAGTTGGCTGTAGGCTACTCCACTAGCAGCTTACCAGTTGGCTGTAGGCTACTCCACTAGCAGCTTACCAGTTGGCTGTAGGCTACTCCACCAGCAGCTTACCAGTTGGCTGTAGGCTACTCTACTAGCAGCTTGCCAGTTGGCTGTAGGCTACTCCACTAGCAGCTTACCAGTTGGCTGTAAGCTACTCCACTAGCAGCTTACCAGTTGGCTTTAGGCTACTCCACTAGCAGTTTGCCAGTTGGCTGTAGGCTACTCTACTAGCAGCTTGCCAGTTGGCTGTAGGCTACTCTACTAGCAGCTTGCCAGTTGGCTGTAGGCTACTCCACTAGCAGCTTGCCAGTTGGCTGTAGGCTACTCCACTAGCAGCCACTAGCAGCTTGCCAGTTGGCTGTAGGCTTCTCCATTAGCAGCTTGCCAGTTGGCTGTAGGCTACTCCACTAGCAGCTTGCCAGGTGGCTTGAGGCTTCTCCATTAGCAGCTTGCCAGTTGACTGTAGGCTACTCCACTAGCAGTTTACCAGTTGGCTGTAGGCTACTCCGCTAGCAGCTTACCAGTTGGCTGTAGGCTACTCCACCAGCAGCTTGCCAGTTGGCTGTAGGCTACTCTACTAGCAGCTTGCCAGTTGGCTGTAGGCTACTCCACTAGCAGCTTACCAGTTGGCTGTAGGCTACTCCACTAGCAGCTTGCCAGTTGGCTGTATGCTACTCCACTAGCAGCTTGCCAGTTGGCTGTAGGCTACTCCACTAGCAGCTTGCCAGTTGGCTGTAGGCTACTCCACTAGCAGCTTGCCAGTTGGCTGTAGGCTACTCCACTAGCAGCTTGCCAGTTGGCTGTAGGCTACACCACTAGCAGCTTACCAGTTGGCTGTAGCTTACTCCACTAGCAGCTTACCAGTTGGCTGTAGCTTACTCCACTAGCAGCTTACCAGTTGGCTGTAGGCTACCCTACTAGCAGCTTACCAGTTGGCTGTAGGCTACTCCACTAGCAGCTTACCAGGTAGGCTACTCCACTAGCAGCTTACCAGTTGGCTGTAAGCTACTCTACTAGCTATTTGCCAGTTGACTGTAGGCTACACCACTAGCAGCTTACCAGTTGGCTGTAGGCTACTCCACTAGCAGCTTACCAGTTGGCTGTAGGCTACACCACTAGCAGCTTGCCAGTTGGCTGTAGGCTACACCACTAGCAGCTTACCAGTTGGCTGTAGGCTACTCCACTATTAGCTTACCAGTTGGTTGTAGGCTACTCCACTAGCAGCTTACCAGTTGGCTGTAGGCTACTCCACCAGCAGCTTACCAGTTGGCTTTAGGCTACTCTACTAGCAGCTTGCCAGTTGGCTGTAGGCTACTCTACTAGCAGCTTGCCAGTTGGCTGTAGGCTACTCCACTAGCAGCTTACCAGTTGGCTGTAGGCTACTCTACTAGCAGCTTGCCAGTTGGCTGTAGGCTACTCCACTAGCAGCTTACCACTTGGCTGTAGGCCACTCTACTAGCAGTTTACCAGTTGGCTTTAGGCTACTCCACTAGCAGCGTTCCAGTTGGCTTTAGGCTGCTCCACTAGCAGCTTACCAGTTAGCTTTAGGCTACTCCACTAGCAGCGTTCCAGTTGGCTTTAGGCTGCTCCACTAGCAGCTTACCAGTTGGCTGTAGGCCACTCCACTAGCAGCTTACCAGTTGGCTGTAGGCTACTCCCCCAGCAGCTTACCAGTTGGCTGTAGGCTATTCCACCAGCATCTTACCAGTTGGCTGTAGGCTACTCTACTAGCAGCTTGCCAGTTGGCTGTAGGCTACTCCACTAGCAGCTTACCAGTTGGCTGTAGGCTACTCCACTACCAGCTTACCAGTTGGCTGTAGGCTACTCCACTAGCAGCTTGCCAGTTGGTTGTAGGCCACTCTACTAGCAGCTTGCCAGTTGGTTGTAGGCTACTCCACTAGCAGCTTGCCAGTTGGCTGTAGGCTACTCTACTAGCAGCTTGCCAGTTGGCTGTAGGCTACTCTACTAGCAGCTTACTAGTTGGCTGTAGGCTACTCCACTAGCAGCTTTCCAGTTGGCTTTAGGCTACTCCACTAGCAGCTTACCAGTTGGCTGTAGGCCACTCCACTAGCAGCTTACCAGTTGGCTGTAGGCTACTCCACCAGCAGCTTACCAGTTGGCTGTAGGCTACTCCACCAGCAGCTTACCAGTTGGCTGTAGGCTACTCTACTAACAGCTTGCCAGTTGGCTGTAAGCTACTCCACTAGCAGCTTTCCAGTTGGCTTTAGG